>NW_013742408.1:0-11332 GCF_000517525.1 Limulus polyphemus | reverse complement strand
TGGGTCATCAGCTGTATCTGTGTTAGAAATATCTGTCATAGAAATTAAGTAGTAAAGATTGAATACTGTGGTATGCTTTGTGTTTTATTATGTTCTGCTCAAAATTAGGACTACTGCGGTAGTAAAGATTGAATACTGTGGTATGCTTTGTGTTTTATTATGTTCTTATCAGAATTATGACTGCAGTAGTAAATATTGAATTTTTAGCTGAAATATATTTTAGATTTGATATTTTGTCATTTTGTAACATTTATTTAGTGTAATTCACAAACAAACATGAAAAACTTATATTTCTGCACAGCTCCAAGAAGTCTCACTTGCAAGTGATACAATTGTAAGTTATTTTATAATTTTTATCACCAACTCAAGGCATAGGTTTATATTTATGTATTGTTATATTACAGGTCTGTATTGACCATCTCAAGGTTTATATTTTCTAAGAAACTATAACCTCTTGAAAAGATAATGATCCTTGTTTTATTTCACACATGATTTTTCTTCTCTATTAGAGGTTTTATTACTACAGACCTTCATTGCTATACTTTTATGATGTTACAACATGTGATCTGAACAATGACTAATAAAGCTCAGCTTTAATACTTGTGTGAATGTAAATAAAGTGGTTTCACCAGTAACTTATGGTGGAATATAATGGGAAAAGTAGAATGCTTAAGTACAAACCAAAGATCTGAGAGTTTTTTATAGTTCTTTTTGTTCATGAAAATGTTTTAATGATTAAATTAGAATGTGTGAAAGCTACAGGATTTTCTATATCACAAGATATCACACAAACTAACATAGGTTTAACAATCACAGTAGGAGATGACAGAATATTTTGAAAGCTCAGTCCTTATTTAATTAATACTACTGTTAAGTTTATCATATTTAAACAATGCACATTTATTAAAAAAATATTATTTCTTCTTTATTAAATATAAATTTATCTCGGCCAATAATATTGTTAGCAAAAATCACAATACCTAGCCTCACAAAGGTAATTTTGATTTATTGATTGTTAGAATAATTGAAAATGGTAATAATCAGAAAGACTAATTTTGATTAGTCGATTAGTTTACGTGACTTTAATTGATCTAATACTTAGTCATAGGTAATCAATTAAATCACATTACAGTTTATTTGTATTTATTCCTAATAACCTAAAAGAGTGAGTATATTACAGTAAATTTGTCTGTGGCCATAGCAACTTGAAAGAGTATGTATGTTACAGCACATTTGTCTGTGGCCATAGCAACTTGAAAGAGTATGTATATGTTACAGCACATTTGTCTGTGGCCATAGCAACTTGAAAGAGTATGTATATTACAGCACATTTGTCTGTGGCCATAGCAACTTGAAAGAGTATGTATATTACAGCACATTTGACTGTGGTCACAGCAACCTGAAATAGCATCTATATTGTGGTAAATTTCTTTATAGTCATAGAAAACGGAAATGACAAAAAATTTGCAGTTTAGTTGCCTTTACTGTGTGTTTCTATGTATTTATATAGGTGCTTCAACAACCGAAAGCAATACCAAGACCACATGGTACAACAAACATTAAAACCTGTAAGACAACCTCTTTACCGCAGTCATCAACAGCAGAGTCTTCAGTGGACCTCTTAGGTCTAGGTAAATTGTGAAACTTAGTAAAACAAATTAATTCTTTCAGCATAGGCTCGGTCCCTGGGGCCGACCTTATGACCAATTTGTGCTTATTATAATTTTCATGCTATAACTTTTAAATTAGTAAGCGAATGTTAACAAACTTTGGCAGATTATCAGTAAACATTGCAATGTTTTCATACGCAAAATATCAAATTTTTTTATTAAGTCTTAAGGTTTGTAGAGCAATGTTTTTCTCATGCCCTTTTTTTTCTTTTCACATGTTGCTTATCTAACATGCAAAGTAATTTTCATTTTAATATTAAAAATACTTTTATGCATCAGAAAATTTTGAAAGTTCACATGAAAAATCTTTATAATGTCGAGATAGTTATCAAATGTTTCTTAAGAAAAACTATATTTTATCTGTTATTTGTAATAATGAATCTCTGTACAGGTTTGGTAGATTCGATCAATCTCACAACCACCATAAAAAAATTTGGAAATAAACATAAATTATGCCTCTTTCATTCTATCATGAACACAAATTATAACATGAAAACATAAATGTTTAAACTAAATAGCTTAAATCTAATAACATTATATTGACCTTTCAGCCGTGCCTGGCTAACAATACAGAATTTACAATGATGTGGCACACATGCACTCATGCTATTGTATCCAGTAACATCAAACTGACCCTCGGTCTTTACAAAGTAACCTGTCTTGGCTGTATTTTAGTACACTAGTACTTTTCAATTATTATACATTATATATGTATATAGAGTATTGCTATCTAGAAATAAGTTCTTAAGGTTATTTTTCCTAAAACAGAACAGTAAATAAAGATGTACAGCAAACAATTATCTCTTCTAGTTATGACCTTTGTACTCGGTTGCTGCTTAACGTAGGCTGCTAAGCCTTTAGAAAATTTTGCACATGAAAGATATGAAACAAAATAATTTTTTATAGATTTTATATGCATTTGAATAACTAAAAAATCATAAATTACTACATAAACACCATAGAATTCTACTATAAATCATCAAGCTTAGTAACTGAGCTGTATTTTAGTCTAAAAAAATTAAAATTTCAAGCAAACTAAAGACAACTTACCTCCTTGAAATCTTTGTTCAAAAGAAAGATATGGTATCTTAAGAATTTAAAATGGCCAAGAAAGCCACTAGGGGGACATTCTGAGCTTTTGATTGATTATTCGTGTCGTATATAGAAGTAAATGTATGTAAGGGAGCATTTTCAAAAATGGAAAGAGATGGATGGGGTGCCACTGTGTTTGGTTTATTACATGAGCAATATCTTAGCAAATAGAAATGATAAGATGTTCTTATTTTATATTCTAGCTTGTCAATATAAGTAATTTGAGTTTCTAATTTATATGAAACTATAGACTTAGTATTTTGACTTTACAAACATCTAACTTGAACCAGTGCTGCATTCAACATACCACGTAACACACAAAAATTAATGGTTATTTGTGATTTTCAATATTTACTTTTAAATTAAGAAATTGAATAATATATAGTTCTAAAATTTGAATTATAATATACAGTTTGATACAAAATTTATTGACATACATTCATGAAATAGTAGTTCAATAAAATTTTGAATGCGAGTCAACAAAAGAAATGACATGACCTTTCACGAAAGGGTTAAAAAAGGAGAAGCAGACTCTTCAATGGACCTCTGAGGTCTAGGTAAGTTGTGAAACTTAGTAAAACAAATTAAAAAAGGAAAAAAAATTGCATTTTTTGTTTTCAGTTCTTAAGAAAGTATTTCCTTTCTATTACAGATGTTCCTAAAACAGATACAGCTTCAGTGGATCTTTTAGGTCTAGGTGAGTTGAAATTAACTGAAAATTGAAAAAAATGCATTTCTTTTTGTCACTTCTAAAGAAATAATTTCTATGACAGATACAGCTGATGACCCATTTGATTGTTTGGTGACAACATCAGCATCTAACAGTAATAATACATCAAGTAATTTCTATGACAGATATAGCTGATGACCCATTTGATTGTTTGGTGACAACATCAGCATCTAACAGTAATAATACATCAAGGCAGTAGTCCTAATTTTGAGCAGAACATAATAAAACACAAAGCATACCAGGTATTCAATCTTTACTATTGTAGTAGTCCTAATTTTGATCAGAACATAAGGCTTATCAGGATTTCTACTCTTCCTACAGCAGTAGTCATATGATCAGAATGCAAGCACTAAAATAAATGGGATATTTTCCATTTCTATTGAAGCAATCCTAACACTAATTAGAACACATACAGCACTAAGCTTACCGGGCTTTCAACCTTTCCTACAGCTTTGTTTTTGTGTTGCTTTCTATCAAACTTTTCTTCTTCTACATCATACTGCAAAGAGCATAACCACATTTAGATTAATATTAAAAAGAATATCGGAAAACTGCATGTTTGAAGAGTTTAGTGAATTTGTTTCCATCTATTTTAATGATGTTCTACCTTAAAATGCATAACTAATATACAGTAAGTGGCCTCAATATGTATATTTAAAGCAATTCAACATTTTACATTTCTGTGGTAAATAAATAATACATACATTCAAGCTGTACTCTACCATATTATATTTATTATGAATTAAATATGCACATCAATACAAAATCTATTTAAGCATCTCTAATTAGATACCATGAAAAGCAAGTCGGCTCTAGAACAACTTATAAAAAGTTCAAAAATTCATTTAAACATCTACGAGTAGATAAAAAAAAAAACTCAAATTCCAAGTGTCCACTTCAACAAGTAACAAGAAAAAGCCAAGTCTCAGAATCCACTTTTATAAGTAATTACAATGAAAGCCTCAGAATCCACTTTTACAAGTAATTAAAATGAAAAATGTCAGAATTTACTTTTATAAGTAATAATAATGAAAGTCTCAAGATCTCCAAAAACATCACTATGAAAAACTCAGTCCCAAAGCAATTAACATTAACACTAAAATCAAAAAATATA
Organism: Limulus polyphemus; assembly: GCF_000517525.1. NCBI lineage: Eukaryota > Metazoa > Arthropoda > Merostomata > Xiphosura > Limulidae > Limulus > Limulus polyphemus. Next base: position 6,726 of record NW_013742408.1, on the reverse strand, counting down.
TTTATTCGAGTATAATTGTTCACAATGAAAGTATAATGTAAAATCATTTATCCACAGTTCTGTTAACACAAAGAACATTCGAATGAACCCCAGGACATTTTACAAAATGTATATATAATCATAAAAAAATATATACATCCATATGGTATATTTTTATACGAGTTTCCTATTAATCAAATCAGTCCATGGTTTTGAAGAAAATTAATATTCAATGAAATATAGATCAGTAAACATTGAAAAGATTATAATTGTTGAAATGTGTCCTTTGAAGCCATTTTTTGTGTTCTAGTGGATCTTTTGTGATATTTTAGGATGATTAAAAGGACTTATTATCTAATGATAAATATTTACCATGGAAACCACAGCTCAAAAATCCATTAAACAATAAACACACTGGTCACAGAATCCACTAAATAACTGCCAATAAAAAATTTATAAAACTATACAAACACCAGCTGTGAGTAGCCTGTCATCACAGAAAATAACTAAGAAATGGATAAGTCATATTGAAGTGCATTCAAAAACTCACCCATTCTTTAGCAATAAATCGCTTATGTTCATATTTATCACGTACGAACGTTTCCAGCAAACTGAATAAATACATTGAGGAATGGCAAAAAAATAATAATTAATGATGTTTAAAAGATTCAAAAGCTATTACAAAGATTTTATCACTTAATATGTTAAATACAGAAATTAAACTTGGTATAAACTTACCCTTTATATTTCTATTTGTGAAATGAAAGAGAAAAGTAACAATGACCTTAATGTTAAAATTAATAATAATAAAACATCTCAAGCACTAAAGTTCTACAATTTTAAGTTAACTACACAAATTCTAATAAAGGATACGAGTCAGACTGAGGTCTGTTGAAGTTGTCTGGAAGGTTGGCTTCGTAAATAGCTCTAGCTTTGCTGTTGCCCATTCCTTGTAATAACTGAAACAAATTAATTACAGCTTTGGAAATTAATTACAACTGAAATGATGGAAGAAAACTAAAGATGTTATTACAACTTTAGAACAAGATTTAATCTTTTTGTAACAGCAGAAACAAAAACAAAAATTACAACTTCAGAACAATACTTCTCATTTCTTCTAACATATAAGGTTTCCAGTCATACCTCCAGTTCAACCATTGTATACCTCAAATGGCTGAAGAATGAAGCAAGTATTCAAACTATTCTAATATGAAGACAAAAATGGTCAAATCATCAGGCAATGTGCCTAGAGATTTCTGCATCATCAGATGTTGAAACAGATGTTTGGAAATTATCATCCTCATTCACTATATGGATTGTGGAATGTTTGCGGAGATAAGTGGTGTGCTTTGGACATGACAGCCATATCACAGGGTCTTTTCCTATGGAAACTATATTGCAGAACTACTGTCACAGTCATCAAATGCAGCATAGAAAGACCTAGCAATATGAACTATAATTACGTGGTGAGGCTCCAAAGTAATTCTGATATTACATATGCAACCTCTGTATAGGGGTTACAATAACAAGTTTCAAATGGATATTGTTCTACGTCACCTAATAAAAGATTGATATCAATAAGAAATTGTTTAAAAGAACACAGTTGTTAATAAAAAGGATAATGATGTAATAATCAGGGAAGACTAACCTTAGAAACACTGACTGGGATTGCATGAAGGCAAGAGACAGCAGATTCTTGAAGTGGTTTAGTATAGTTTTTTATACCAAATGGTCAGAAAGCCAACCAGAGGTTTAGTATCAACCACTTAAGAATATTTGATTATAATAGTTGAAATAGGAGAAGCATTTGGGGATGAATAACCATTGAAAAATTATGTCTGATGTTTTACAAGTTGAGATCTAAAAAAATGAAATTTTAGTTCCTAATTTTCAGAATGTCAATTCATTATTAATGAAATAGGATAATATGTTAATATGTGACATGGGACAGATTTGGAAATTTTTTTTAAAATAGATTGCTCTTAATTCAATATAGGTATGGTTTTCAAAGACAAAAAATGAATAAAGAAGACAAAATTTATTGGCTTACGAAGGACATAAAGGAAAAAATTAAGGAATAACTATAAAAGTTTCAATGACAGATAGGATGTACAAACTATAGGAGATCTAAGGATTTGGTTAACACAGAAATTAGAAGAAACAACTGACTGATCATGTTTAAACTTACAGCAAGAATTTTTTGAGCATGTTTGTGATGAACAAAATGTTAATATGGAGATTGGAAGTTTATTAACCCACTGACTGCGGCTGCTTTAAGCAAACACAAAATTTTTTCAAGTCGTACACCATATACGGCACACTCACATTCAACTGCCAGAGGCAGACAATACCCTATACGGTGAATCAGCAGTCAATGGGTTAAAGGATAATGATCCAGGTTTTTGTTTAAGAAATGAGATGGCCAAGCTATTAAATGTTTTCACCAAATAGAATGTTAGCCATATTTCTGACTCATGCAGATATTAATCCCTTGGTGGTAAGTAGAAAGATTGAAGGATTAAAAACAGATGAAACACAGGACCAAACAGTGATTTTTCTAAAGTTTTAAAGATAAAGTATGCAAACCTTTATCTCTCTCATTTTTGGTAGCAGAATACATAGTGAGTAAGTGCTTGAGAACTGGACTATTGCTAAAGGGCAGGTTCTTTTGGATTATTTGGTGAAAAAAAATAATGCAAAGTCCAGCCAGCTTAAAAATAACAAAAACATTTCATTTTTTTCAACTTCATTTTCAGGATTAGAATAAACAATATTCCCTGAGTTAGGATAAACAATAAACAACTTTCACCAAGTTAGAGTAAACAACATTCACCAGGAAGCCTCACTTAGCAAATAAACAATGTACAAATTTCACTTACTTGCTAAGAAAAAAGTTGGTCCCAATGGAATCTAGTCAAACTGGATCTTTGTTACAAGTACTGCACTTCAGGAATTTGGGTTTTTTAATTTATTTTTTTTTCTATTTACATTCCTAACATTCATAGTGGCAAAATTAGTAGTGTACTGATAATATTAAATTTGGATATTCCTAACTATACTTAGGATGTTGACGTATTATAGAATGACTTAGATCAAGTGGTAAGTTGGACATATAAAAAAGACAATTGATGTCATGCATATATTTTCTTGAATAAAACAAATAATCCTCATCCAAACTGAAATCTGCATGCAACAATACGCAATTAAGCATGCTGAAAGATTTCAGTAACATACATAAAGATCAAATTATAAACTTACAAACCTTACATATCAGAGAAATGAAATACAAATTCAAACCAACATATTCAGAAGCAAAAATACACTCATTTTACTATTAGCCAAATTTTCTTTTTTATCAGAAAAAAAATATATATATATATATACAATTTTACATTTACTTTCATTTAAATGAGAAAAAACTTAAGCTTCTTTTTTTCTCTTTGTGTGTGTAACCCTTTAGTTTTAAAACCTATGCACACTTACACCAACTTGCTCAGGAGTCCAAGTGTCTAGGTTTACAGATTTGACCCTTGAGATATGAACCCCAAGATTTCTGTGGATTCCAGCACATCGAATACAAAGGAAAATTCCTAGATTCCAAGATGCCCATCGAGGTCCTACAGACCAATTAAAATTTATGTTACTAGAATATATAAACCAAAAACTACAATATATACTCCAAATTCTTGCAACTTCTATAAACTTTGTTTGATACACTATAAACTACAAGTTTCAGCAAACACTTCTTTTATGTAGTTAATTTGTAGAATAATACATCAGATGAAGTGCATCTGTTGTTAGCTTTGTTTATAGGCAGTAACAGTCCAGGTGGTATATTCTGAGTGGAGTAGGGGACAAGTTATTCAAAAGGACTGAAGGGGAAGTAAAACGTTATTATTAACAGACTTCAGTAACTGGACTATTCTTACAAGTAATGTGGCTCAGAAATCTGTGCTGGGACTATATTTAATCTAAAAACAACTGGTTGGTTGATGATATAAAAAATCTTAGGTGTGGGTGAACACGTGGCAAATGGCATTTCATTATGATTAGTTTAACATTAAACATGTGGGTTATCATAAAGTACACATATAATTTAGATGAAAATCCTCTTAATTATGTGAATAAGGAAACAGATTTTGGAGTATTCGCTAATATAACTAAACCCTCAAGACGATGTTCTACTGCAAGCAGTAAACCTATATAGTATAAATCACTAGTTAGGACTCAATTGTAATTATCTTAAAGGATGTTGAATCATTGGAGAGGGTTCAAATGAAAACTACTAGGATGAATTTCAGGATGGATGGGCTGTCATATGATGATAAGATGAGATCTTTTAACTTGTTTTTTCTAGAAAAAAAGAAGGGTTAGTAGTGATCTAACTGAACATTTCAAAATTATACATTAAAATCTTATTTAATGAAAGATCAAATGTGTCACTGAAGACCTTTTTTTAGCAAACATAATAATGCAAAATATGCTGAACAAAAATCCAAACAGGAATACAAAAGATAGAAAGCAACTTAGAATCCATTGAAAAGACTAATCCATGTCCTCTTATCAGTTTTATTCTGAAACAAAAAAAAAAAAAGACTTAAATTTACAACTTATAATATAAGAAATCTGTTAGTGTTACTAAACTGAACAATACTGTAAAATTTAGGAGATTACTAGTAGTAGTAGTAGTAGTAATAATAATTTCCCTTTGTATTTCTTTAAAACCTAGCAAAAATAAAAACACCTTGTACTTAGTTTGTGTCAGATGGGTTTTGTACATACTTTGTACTAATTACTTAAATCTAACAAGTTATTTTTAATTTTAAGTGTTTACAGCTACTATTAGTACCAGTACTGAATTAAAAAAGGCCATTTTAATTTAAGCAAACAAATCAGCTGATACTCATCCTACTGATACTGATAGCGAGTGGTATAGCATTAAGTTTAAAAATTAAAGCAAACAGGGTTATAAATAAAATGAAAAAATTCTGGTATCCATGCTATCACAATGTGATTGCTTCAAAGATTTTATAAATTACAATGTAATTTTGTAAAACTAAAAATACACAGCCTGTACTGTATGCTGTATATGTAAAAAGTTTTTAACTGAATTTCCTTCCGGCTTTTTAAACTACAACTTACATGTACAAATTATATTACACAGTTTGCACACACAGTTATTAAATAATTTAAACTACATTACCTTTTGCGTCACAATCAACGCAGTACTTATTATCTTCTTCTCGTAAAAGTTGACACAGTATTGTCTGACATTTTTCCTGAATTTGCTTTTGCTTTTCCTTATCAGCTTTATTAGCCATTTTCTAGTAGGTGTACGTTTGATTACACACCTCCCTCAGCAACTTCGGATATCATTTTCCCTTTTACGTCATTTCCTAGATCCTAAATATTTGCTGTACCAGTGCTGTTTCTTATTATAAAAAAAATTAATAGCACTAACATATATATTTATTTCCTAACTCTGGATTGAAAACACTATATTACCTAGTTTATTAATCTCTTTAAAAAAAGCGTGTGTTACTAAGAGTAAATATTAAACTCATTCTATCATTTGGTATTGTTACGTCTCTGTTCGTTTGTTAATTTCCCGTAGAAATTCTTCTCGAGAAACTTCAGCGATACAACTCCTTTCTTAAATAAAACTAGTTTATTCTTTCTCAATACAACTTTGCAATACACTTAATTTCCACAGTCACTTTAACTTCAACACACGCTATAATTCACATCGATTCACACACTTTAATTACGGCTTGACTCGATTATCTACCTCTATATCTTTCTATCTGCAATTCAATTATCGCCGTCACTTTATTTGCCGGCTTATCTACTAAAATTAAGGGCGCCTAGCAAATACTGGATTATTCCTGATGTTCCCCGATCCTTCTAGAAACTCATTACGTGTTATCAGCGTCATGTGATTTCCGCTGTCGTAACAGTATGATATTTTTCACTGAGTGATATCAGTTTCGAGGAAATCCACCCCTTAACAGTGAACACTGTATCATATAACAGGGAAGATCTCTGTCATTATGGGTTAAGCCAATCTAGAGCAAGTTTGTCGTGGGTATAAGTAGTGAAAGAATGCTACATAACATTAACTGTTGCACTTTTAGGTCTCAAACGTTTCTCAAAAGGAAAGTAAATAAGTCTCTTTTCACAAATATTGTTACGTCTCCGTTTGTTAATTGATTTTCCGTAACTTCGTTCCGACGAAACTTTAACGACACAAGTCCTTACTTAATAAAACTGGTTTATTCTTTCTGAATATAACTTTACCGATACACTTATTTTCAACAGTCGCTCTATAACAAACGATATAACAACTAACGTTAGCTTCAACAATACTTTCTGACTGCAATTCAATTACTCACTACCTACACACATATTGTCACGTCACGTTGTGAGCGTCTTATATATATACCAGACAAACATATATCTAGTAAATGCTAGGGCATTCACGAAGAAACAAGATATTTCTAGAAAATAGGTGGCGTGACACTAGTCACGTGACCTCGCTGACGCAACACTGCCCTCTCCTTAGTATTGTTCGGGACGAACAATAACCACATACAATAAACCAATAACAATTAACAATAACTTAATTAAATGTTAAGAATTACAATCACAAAATTACAATTCAACAAGGTCTCTTAATTTTACGGGACGTATCTTCTTCCGTACTGGTCTTCATCTCGTTGGCTCAGCCTTCATGTGGGATTCATCTGA
>NW_013742407.1:0-12922 GCF_000517525.1 Limulus polyphemus | reverse complement strand
AGTTTCAAACGGAATACAGGAGTGTGATTATTTCGGGTTTTATGTTACATACTAGTTTCAAACGGAATACAGGCGTGCGATTATTTCGGGTTTTATGTTACAGTTCATATGCTTCACTACAAGAGTGAATAGCATATTCTATTAGTTTCGATGACGAGGAACCCACTTTGAGACTAATAATGGCTGGAGACGGCTTGAATGGGTAATGAAGAAAATCTTTAATAGAAGTTTAACATAACAGCAACGTTGTCGAAACGTTGTACATTTGCTGTTATGTTAAACTTATATTAAAGTTTTTTCTTCATTACCCATTCAAGCCGTCTCCAACCATTATATTTTATTAGTATTATTGTAATGTTATCTTTTTAATATGTATATAATGTTTCAAATTATAAAAGTCCTCTGGGATAATCTTAAGTTGCCTTATTCTCTCGTGTGTTTTTTTAATTCTTAACTTTAGAAAAATTATTATAATTATTTTATCGAATTAATGTTAAATTTTAACAAAACCTTTTGTGATGGGGAATGATTCATTTTGGATAGTGTCCAGTGTTTTAGATTAAATAATTCACATTATTATGATATTCGTCTAACTTTCTTACAAGTGGATAAAGGTTGTTGCATTAAATAAAGTTTAAATTTATTCCACAAGGTGGATGTGCATTTTATGATAACACGTGCATGATTAATTTACTTGTATCTAGTTAAAAAATAATACACACAAAAATTTTGTAATTAACGGTCTTGTTCAAAAAGTTTTTTTTTATTCTTTTAAACAAGTAAATTCTCAATTATCTGTGTCTAAACGGTTGGTATATGATAGGAAAAAAACATAAAGGAAAAATTTACGTCCTGCCGTGACCAGGATTCGAACCTGGGTTATTGCGGCCACAACGCAATGTCCTAACCACTAGACGATCACGGCATGTTTAAAATGTTCACTATATTTCTTTATTACTTCGTTCGTTAGTTCGTAAAAGCATTAATACATAACGTTTTTATAATTTTTGGTTTTTTTTTCCGTTTTGTATACAACATAACTGCGCATAAACATCGCGCAGAGAATTTTGAGCATGCGCATAAGTAATAACCGGATGACATAATCATCATCTGTGTACAATTCATTGATAGTATAATTAATATATAAATATTTAAGCAGTAGCTAATAATTAAAACTACATATTGTTTCCGGTATCTTTGGTTTGGATGAAAAAATATATTTGTATACTTAATTATTCCATAAATAATGCCTAAATGGTTTAGACTTGTTTAACTTTATCTAACGACGACTCGTTCAATCATTGGTTTTTGTTGTGAACCTTCCGTTTGAACAGTTCGATCGTATATAGAATAATTTATTGGTTCTAATGCTTTATAAATACAAACGAAAGTCGACCATAATTACTTATAAAAAAAAATCGCTAAATAATAAAACTACGTAGGGCTGGCTACTAAACCTGAAAAAAAGGAACCAAACAAGATGGTGATGGAAGTGGACATATCACTTGATCGGCTAATGATCAAACAGCAGACTAAGCTGTCTCGACTTTACATGGAGAATAAAATCGCTACATACTGGCTTCCCCGCTTTGTCTCTAAACAGCTTGGTGTTTGAATAGAATCTCAGCTTTCATCATTATACCTTTCCGTTAGATAACCTTAGAAAACTAATTTTATAACTTATTTTACGACAGAGTAATATTTTACGATTGGAAATTCTGGTTCTATTTGTTTCGCCAGTGAGGAAGCCAGTAATGCCACTGGCAAACATTTTAACACAATACATAGCAAATCTAAAGTCAAATACTTGACAAAATTGTCTTTAAATTTTAATTGATAAAACTCGCCCGTGCACGATTCATTAAACCAAATGGAGTCACGATGTAAAGTTATTACTATATATAAGAACCGCAGACATCGTGGTTTGCCCGATATAAACAGCAAGCCCAAACACTCTATAACTAGAACTTAGAAATAGGAGCAGAAAAGTACTGAGACCCTCAGTTAGCTGGTTCCTAGTTAGGTTCCACGACAGCAATTAACGGCAACATTGTGATGAATTCACAGGTCGGGACTTAGTTCACGTTCATTAAAAAATAATAAAAAATGTGTGTGTGGTGGGGGGGGGGGGGTAATTAAGGCATATATAAACGTGTGCTCGCATGATGACAATGTTATCAAACTACGGTCTGTGTTCTGAAACCGTAAAATTAAACAATTATACCTACTCATACGCCTAAATCTTGTGATGGAGATATGATTATTATTTTTTTGTGAGTTTGTACCCGCAATTGTGTAAACGAAGAGAAATGTAGATAACATCTACAGTTAATGTGATTTTCATCGCAAGTTTTATTTTTATCTTTAGGCCTACTGGTTTCTAATGCTTCGCCAATTTTTGGGATTTAAACCAAAACTTATAAAGATGTATTGTTTCCACGTAAAATGAATGCATTAGATTATTATTATAACCTGAAAAAAAAGAAGTCAATTGCTTATACTTAAACAGATTTTTTTAAACTTACTAACAATGAAGTGTAGAGATCAGACTCTGATGTAGGCATAACTAGTACTATACAATTTTATCACTGAATATCAGCCCTGGCAAAGTGTGGGTATTTGTTTCGTCGATCTTTTGATAACTCTCTAGTTTTCTGTCTTTGAGTCTCGATCACTTTGGGCAAACGGAAAAATTAATTTTAGTTTATCCCCGACACCTCTGTGTATTATATAACTACTGTTACATACAATCGACATGTGGCTGGGAGCCATTACCTTACATCCAATATGGCAAACAAAACAAAAATTATGATATTACGTGTCAACTCTCGATAGGTTTATTAAACTCACTTAGCGCATGTTTCTTGATGCTTAAAAATTACTTACTGGTTAATTTCTATATCCAATGAAACAATATTTTAACCATATCTTTCTTAAAATAGTAGTATAAAGCAGGGGCGTCACTTGGGAGAAAGACAGTCCCCTCGTGTCAAGCTCAAAAGAAAACCCCAATAGCAGTTTCTGTGAAACATTTCTAGTCAGGCCACATGACTAGAAATGTGTCCTGACTAGAAATGTTGCCTGACTAGATCAGATCAGCACATTACGTCATATCGTATAGCCCCCAGCTTACTGGGGGGTACGCGATTTCAGTCCTCTTTGCCCCAAACCCAAGCTTTTTATGAGATGACGCACCTGGAACAAAACTGTCAAACTGGAAATACAAACCAATAAAAGTCTTCTTATGGAAAAAAGTTCACATTCAAACTTACTGTATTTGTTATGAATACAGAGGTTTAAGAATGGGAGTTGGTGGTTATTTTGATGTTCAACAGTGAATTTAATATCAGGACGTATACTGTTAAGATAATTTATAAAATTTACATAACGGAGCTTCTCTGAAGAAAATAGAAGTATCATTTACACATCTCCTATGATATACTGGTTTAAACTAAGCCCACATTTCAAACCAACTATTTTTCATGGTGACACAACGAGCGATTCACAATGTTCGAAGATAATAGAAATACCGTTTCCAAATATGTTTCGAATCAGAAGAATAGCATGTGGAACACATTCTGTAAAATTCGTTGAAGTCCCTATGGTTCCAGACTTTTCGGACAGTTTAAACTGACAAGATGTAGATTCAATGGTGGTCAATACACTAAAACTGTTTATTATTACCCTAGGCCGATGGAATTAAAGGGCAGATGTGAAGGTTATCAAAAGGTCGGGATAATCTGTACAAATTTTAAACTCACAACCTGTATTTGGAATATTGTTGAATTTCTCACAGAATTGAATGAATTTTGTATTTACATAGCTTGTTTGTTTTGAATTTCGCGCAAAGCTACACGAGGGTTATTTCACTTAAATTTACCCTCAAGAGATTTATTTCATAGATTATATCTGAAAACTTTTGTGTGTTCTTTTCGTTTTTTTTTGTTTGTTTAAGTTACTAGACTAGCCCAAAACAGAGATACTGTGATCAAAACGCCGATGGTGGTCAGTTTGGTTTGGTCCTCAATTTAGCAGCGATAGACTAGACTCACTAGAGGGAAGGCAGCTAGTCATCACCACCCACCGCCAAATCTTGAGCTACTCTTTTACCAACAAATAGTGGGATTGAACGTAATATTATAACGCCCAAACTGCTGAAAGGGCGAGCATGGTTTACATTGCACAAAAAGAAACCTCTATTATGAAAAATGTGAGTGTACCAGCTTTATCCATAAAATCTTGAACTGTTGAACCAATTCTATTGTACATGATAAGCCGAGAGTAATAAACATTGTAATGTGACTTGTTTGGAGTATTCCTATTTAGGAATGGACAGTTTATAACTTCAAGTTTGAAATATTTAAAATTGAATGTTTGGTTAATGATGCTGATATCTAAATCAAGATATTGTGTTTTAGATCTTTTTGTCTAAAGTTGGCTCTGGTGGATAATTCGGTCTGGCTGGGTCTAGAAAACCTAGATAATTAGGTATAACAACATCATCTTTACATATACAAGTGATGTGGTAAGCTATATTAGTTTGTGATTCCTAAATCATGTGAGTAACACACAAATATGGTATTGAAACACATAATAAAATGCATTTTACAAGTATACTTTACGTTTGAAACGTACACATTTTTAAAGGATTTACATAATATACAACTAAAGTTGTTCTTGTTGACAGGAGAGAAGGTGTGCAGAACATTATAAATGTTGTGTTACGACAGCGGAAGTCACGCGACGCTGGGAGCATGCGCGCTGGAGTTTCTAGAAGGATCATGACTTATCGAGGAACCTCGCGAATGTCCGAGTGTTTGCCAGGCGCCCTCTTTTTTAAGCCAGCGATAGATAGATATGCAGATACATTGAAGAGATAGATAATTGAGTCAAGTGAACAGTAGGCACCGTAAATAAAGTGTGTGAATCACTGTGATTTATAACGTATGTTATAAATATTGTTAAGTTTAAAGTGACTGTGGAAATTCTGTGTATTACAAAGTTGTATCGAGAAAGAATAAACTAGTTTTAATTAAGAAAGGACTTGTATCGCTGAAGTTCCTCGGAAAGAATTTATACCGGAAATTAACAAACGAGCAGATACGCAACAGTTGTTATTACTGTTTACAGACTATTGTTACTAAAACTGAAGTTGAAGGAAATAAAAGTATTGTTGTTGCTGTTTTTTTCCTTCCTCTTTAATTTAAAGGAAGTTGAATTGCGTGATTCCTCTCGGTAATATACACTCATTTCAATTATTGCTCATCTAAATATTCTCAAATAATTAGTGCTTCATATATTTTCTTTATTTAAATAGACTCATAAAAATGGAAATTAAGTTTTCAATATCAAATATTTATCATGATAGTGACGTCATAGCCTGACAAATTTTGGCAGGGCTCGGGCACACTAAAATTTAGCACTGATACGGCTATAAGTCCTCTTAATTATTTTCGATTTGAATGACTGTTACGTGTGACGTCATCGCGCAGACGATTACCAGCAAGAGATGGCGGTGTTCATCGGGGAGGCCATTTCTTAGCGAAGGTTTTTAAATCGGTTGAATATGAGGAACAGAATTGAACTTATACTTATTGTCCATAAAACTCACACTATGACTTTGTAATATCTTTCAGGTAGTAAATATAAGAGCGTCTATTTTTTGTCACATTCTCTATCGGAAAATGCTACCTATTGATTTATCAACGTTTTACTTTATCGGAACGATCTGCAGTCTCTCTCATGCAGCCGTGCTAGAAGCGGGGCGACTCCGTAAGTTAAGTTTTACAAGTGCAACATGTACAACGCTAACAGAATATTTGTGTATATATATATTATTTTAAATATATTTGAAGTTGAAAACTGGGTGTAACAGCTTATGGTACAATAGTGAAACTTGAGGATAAGTATAAATAGAAAGGAATAATTGTAACGTTCCTGCTTGTACATTCACGCCAGTTAGGCTTATCGCCAACCCTCGCGAGTTGTGTTACTACACCTACTTACTAGTGTACGCCATCTATCTGCTCGTTTTCGTATGATCTCCCGGTCCACGTCCAGTTGCTTAGCAAACACCAATAAATAAATCGTGTTTATTTAGATTACATTTTCCATGTTGTTTACTGCGCATGTTTAGCGATCTGTCACCGATGGGCCCCCTTGTTAACAAATTGCATTCTCATTGTTCTTCAACTTCGAGGACGTTACTATTGTTATATTTCCATTAACTTATCGTGTCTCGTGCGTTCTTGAACGGTGAATCTTTCCGAGTGATTAGGACTTGACTACCGTTATGTTATGAAAGCCTAAAAAAAAAAAATATTTTATTAGCAATCTTCATCTGAGAATTTATGAACATTACTCTTCTAATACATTTGCAACTTTTAGTTGTACGAAAATGGCAGTCATCACCTTTAAACAAGCACTTTGTCGTTTAAATTGTGTTTTCCCGAGTGATGGACTTGGCCGACTTGCGAGTATTCACCTTTTTCAACATAGCTGGAAACATACACAATCTATCCAACAGGTAAAGTTTATTTTATCATTCAGAAGTTTAAAAAAAAATGGAAGCGTATTTAAGGAATGTGTTGTTAATTTTAATCGTCATCCTATTAATTTCGTATTACAAATATAGCCTTACAGGTGGTTTTGTTTTTGTGTTTGTTTTTCCAACTGAAGTATAGAGAAAAAGAATATACTTCGAGATTACCCGAAACTCATCTATTAACTAGACTACAGTTCCATACTGATATGGTAGGATGAACCACTTAACGAAAAACAAAGATGGCGCCACCCACACTGATAGATCGCTTGCTTGAATAAAAATATTTTTCAACAGCAAAGCAACAGAATAAGCAAACCATTCAATATTTTTTTATGTTGCGAACGGCCTTTCCAAGCTGGTGAATCATGATTATAATACTCATCATGAGACATTAGTGTTAATTCTATTATATTTTTTCAAACTTGCATTCTTTGCTTAGTCCATTAGGGATTTTAAATAACTAAAATATTATATGATAACAGTATTCCAACCACACTACGTTCGCCATATGGATCAGACGAATGCATTGTTTAAAATGTAATAGGACTAATACTAATGTTTTATGACGAGTTTAATTAATTATAATCATAAAACATATCGTCGTAAGCTATATTTTAATATTGTAATTTCTTTGTTAGCTAGAGGGAGCTACGGGTTGTACGGATGACATGATCGAAAGGTTTAATAGTATAAGCCTAAAAAGTTCTAAAAATTTTATGTCAACTTTTTGGTGACCGCCAGGTTTTCCGAATGCCCGATAGTCACAGATTTTTGATTTTCGCAATATAAGTCAAATTTGAGTGTATAAACAAATTCGTAGGTCAGTAATAGATTAATGCAATCTCAAATGAAAAATTTAAAGGGTACATCTTGACGGAGTTTGGGGGACTAGCCGCCCCTAAGGGCTTGCTCTCCTCTTAAATACTGTTACGTCTCCGTTCGTTAGTTAATTTTCTGTAAATTCGTTCCGACGAAACTTTAGCGACACAAGTCCTTTCTTAAATATAACTGGTTTATTCTTTCTGAATATAACTTTGCGATACACTTAATTTCAACAGTCGCGCTATAACAAACGCTATAATTTTTAACGAACGTCTCACGTGCTCGACTCAACAATACTCAGTTCAATTACACATTGTTCCGTTACGTTGTGACCGTCTTATATGTACAGGACAAACACATATCTAGTAAACGCTAGAGCATTCATGAAGGAACAGGATATTTCTAGAAGTCAATGACGTGTTACTAGCGTCACGTGACTTCCGCTGTCGTAACGATATTCTAGACCTGATACATTTTTAGATACACCCGAAAATATCAAACAAAACTAGTCTGTATTGTATCAGCCATTTGATTTAACAATCTCTAACTGTATAATATACACACTATAAAATAACCTAAACAGTTGAAACATTAAGCTGCCTAATGGTATAAATTATCGGGCAGAAAAAAATATAGGCCTACATTAAATACATCATGATAGAACAGAACTGAATTAGTGGTCACTAACGCTACTATGTCACTCCCTGAAGGGGTAGGATTTTGTTTGGATCCGAACTGGATCTCCTAAACTCGATAGTGAGGTTGAAAGAGGAGATAAAAAATGCTTTCTTAACGAACTAAGATTTTCGGTGAACAATATGATGTTGGATCTAGATGTAAAGTTAAATATGAACACAAATGAAAGTAGTTACGGTAGTGTTTATGATTCTGTAAATTATGAAAATATCGTCATACGGTAATAACTCGTGTTATCTGTTGTATTGTTTGTTTGTAGTTAAGCACAAAGCTACACAAAGGGCTATCTGTGCTCTGCCCACCACGGGTATCGAAACTCGTTTTCTAGCGGTGTAAGTCCACAGACATACTGCTGTGTCACTGAGGCGCGGATTCGGTTGTAGAAATAAAACGTCATTTTAATGAGGAAAAGAATGTATTTACTCAGTAATGAAGAACTAAACATTAAAAGAACCGATAATGGACAATGATAAAAAAACCCACTCTTGTTATATAACGAAAAAGTAAAACTATCCTTATGGGAACTTAAATAAATATATATATATATATATTAATAATTATTTTTTCTGATAAAATTGAACATTTTTCCTGTATGGAATACTTAAAGTTGAAAATAAGATTACAACAAAATGTTTATAGCAGAAAAAAATATGATTTAAAGTACCGTAAGCATCATTTTTTTAAAGAAATGACAAACGAGACGAAACAACCAGAAGACTAGCTTATTATGAGTTTTCAGTGTGGACTATGTCAAGTTTATTATATTACTCAAATCATTCTGATCAATACAAATTTGATATTGTTTGCATAAACCTCTATTACCGACTTAAATGCAGTTTCAATGCCTTCACGCGCCTTTGGAGAACTCAATACTGTTTGTTACCGTAACAAATTAACTTACAATAACAAAAAGTTTTACTTTGACGCATGTTAGTCTTTAAAATGTTAATGTCTTGCCCTTGTTGGTTTGTGGAATTGTTGTGTTTGCTTGAGTCATACTGTGCTTTGATTGGTTGAGTACAGGCAGAAATGTCTTTATGGCAAGAGTACATTAAGAAGTAAACGGTTAACAGCGTAAAGATTTGACGTGGGAATTTTGTACATTTGTAGAATGTATTTTACAGTATCTAGGCAGTAAAATACAGAACAATTTAAAAACGCTTGTATTTTACTACTAAAATATAACTCTTAGCTACTTATTCATTTAAACTGTACTAAAGTATTGTTACTACTTGTTTGTAGCCTGCTAGTTAGGGCGCTCGACTTGTAATCGTGCGATCGAAACCCACAGCCGAACATTTTCGCCCTTCCATCTATGGGGGCGTTCTATGTTATGATCAATTCCACTTTTCTTTGAAATGTAAAGAATAGCCCCAAAGTAGGCGGTGGGTGGTGTTAACTAGTTACCTTCCCTCTAGTTTAATCACTTAAAAATTACAAATAAGTAGCAGTCCATCAGCAGCAAAGCGTGGACATCACAGTCTGCTATTGGATTCACACTATTCTTTAATATTACATCCAGTTTGGTTAGTCTGCTTGAAGTCTCTATACCAGGGTTTATAATAGCTTAACTGGCACCATAAGTAAAATTAAGGCTGTGCCGCCCCTACTCACACTGATCTTTGGCCTCAGTCTATAATGTTGCCTATCTTAGGCCTAAAAATACGAGTATTATTATCACGATGCTAACAACATTGACTTGTCACTTTAAATGACAGTAGGCTGGACTCGAGGTGACATATACTCCACAAGAGGATGAAAGGTGTCTTATTTATTAATTGTTACATATTTATCAAAGAGTATTACCTAAAGTTGATTCAGAGATATTGGAAGAGGATTATGTGAAAGTTGATCCCAAATACACCCAGTAGGAGTGATGATTGTGCTATCCAAGAAAGGTTATTGAATTTATTGCCATGCTTATTGTGCCGATTCTGAGCAATATGAGTATGTTGAATTAATTTGGAGGAGCCATTGCTCATCAAAGTAAGGATGTGGAATTTCAGGGCCACGACAATCTTTAGATGCTATTCTCCTTTTTGAGGGAATCAAAGGATCCAACCCCTGCCATGCCACAAAAGCCTTCCCATTCTATGACACCACCTCCAATGGCTTGCACTAACAGCAGAAACAGAGTCAAGTACCTTATGCAACTCATAAGACTACATCACACGCTTCCCGTCATTCATTGCCCATAGATTAATCTCCAAGCGCTTCTCAAGCTATATTTCAATCTGGGTGTATATTAATATATAGTAAATGGTACAGTTAAAATAGTTAAATACTGACCACAGTTGAAGAGGTCAGTCAACTAGGACACCTTTTGATATCTGAGGTCTGGTCAGTAGTCTCGTTTCGTCACGAATTGTTGTCAGCCACTGGTTTGTTTGTTTTGTTTGAATTTATGCACAAAGCTACACAATGGGCTATCTGTGCTCTGCCCACCACAGACATACCGCTGTGCTACTGGGGGGCAAAATGAAATGGAATCAAACATTTTCTGTTTGGTCAAAACATTTCATTTGCCACATTTTTTGATAGACTCTGATGACAGCTATATTTGAATATCAAATAAATTTTATTTAATAACGATGCTGCTCCTGGTCGGGTACCCAATTTTATATCTTTTTTTTGTTTTAAGTTTTTACTTCCTGTTTAACAAACTAGCCATAATAAGACTACATCTCTGTATTTATAATACTCAAGCAATCACGTGACATATCTTATGATCAATCTAAACTACATGAA
Organism: Limulus polyphemus; assembly: GCF_000517525.1. Taxonomy (NCBI): domain Eukaryota; kingdom Metazoa; phylum Arthropoda; class Merostomata; order Xiphosura; family Limulidae; genus Limulus; species Limulus polyphemus. Next base: position 2,112 of record NW_013742407.1, on the reverse strand, counting down.
GTTTTAAGTATATGTGAGTGTTTAAGGAAGGATCTTGTAGTTGTAGTAACAGACTGGAAAGAGCCAGGGGCAAAAGAACACACGATTACTTGTCGAAGTTAAAGGCGCCATCTAAAGTGAATATAATATCAAAAGGTTTAGAAGTCATAATACCTCCTAATAAATTATTTATTTTGTTTATGGTCTTTTATAAGTATTGATAAAGGTGTATGATAACATTATCAAGCACATTTGACCGAATATAGTATTGTTACGACAGCGGTAGTCACGTGACGCTGGTAACACGTCATGATATTCTAGAAGGATCGGGGAACATCAAGAATAATCCAGTATGTGGTAGGCGCCCTCTATTCCTGTATGTAAGTGCGCCGGATAACGTGAGACAAATTAATCGGAATTGAATTGCAGACAGGCAGAGATAAAGACGGAGAATTGAGTCAAGCGCGGTAGTGACTGTAAGTAAGTGCGTGAATCATTGTGTATTATAACGTGTGGTTAAAGTGAATGTGGAAATTAAGTGTGTTGCAAAGTTGAATTGAGAAAGAATAAACTAGTTTTATTTAAGAAAGGACATGTATCTCTGAAGTTCCTCGGGAAGAATTTATACCTGGAAATTAACAAACGAGAACAGAGACGTAACAAATTGGTGTCAGAGAGTGGGACAAAAAAAAAAGATGGAAACGAGAAGCGGCAAATCAAACTGCAGCTTAGCAGATTTGATGGCAGCAATACAAGAACAGCAAAAGAAACAAGAAGAACGAGAAAAGAAACAAGAAGAGAAATTACAGCAGTTGTTGGAGGAAAAAGAAAAGAAACAAGAAGAACGAGAAAAGAAACAAGAAGAGAGAGATTACAGCAGTGGCAAGAAAACCTGCGACAATGGCAGCTCGAACAGCAAAATAAACAAGAGAGATTACAGCAGTTGTTGGAGGTAAAAGAAAAGAAACAAGAAGAGAGATTACAGCAGTGGCAACTGGAACAAGAAAGGAAACAGGAAGAAAGTCTCCAACAGTTGCAGGAAAGTCAGCAGCAACTACAGGAAAGTCAACAACAGTGGCAAGAAGTACAAATGGAAAACATTAGTAAATTTAAAAGCGAATTAGATACGTTAAAGAACGATTTGTTGTGTGTTACACAAGGAGGATACATTGACCATCGACTTAATCAGTCCCAGACAATGGCAAGCCCCTTACAGAGCCCGCAGCTAAACCCTAATGCAGACATATTCAGTCCCGTTAGAAGTCACATCCCAGATATGAATGTTAGTAATAGGAGTGATCCAGTGTGAAGGAAACCACAGGAATTCGATGGGAAGGCACCATGGGAAGCATATAGAGCATAATTTGAGCTACTGGCAGAGATGAATGGATGGACAGAGGAACAGAAAGCTGTATATCTGGCAACGAGCTTGAAGGGACAACCACTGGAAATACTTGGACAGTTGACAGCAGCCGACAGACACAACTATAGAGCACTGGTAGAGGCTCTAGAACTCAGGTATGGAACCCAAAACCAGTCAGAAGTCTACAGGGCCAGGTTTAGGACGAGAGTCCGTGCTAAAGGGGAGAGCCTGCAAGAGCTGGCACAAGACTTGGAGAGCATGCACACAAAGCCTACCCAACTGCACCACCCGATCTCCTCAAGTTGTTGCTGAGGGATCAGTTCGTAGATGCCTTGGACAGTCCACAACTTAAGATACAAGTGAAGCAGGCACACCCCTCTACCATGTAAAATGCAATGGCTAGAGCTCTCGAACTTGAATCCTACGTTAAGTCCAGCACAGAGGTACCGAGGTTGGTACAGTCATCTGGATTCAAGGCCAGAAAAGGTCAGCTTTCAGAGAAGTTTGAGGGACTTTGCTGGCACTGTAACAAACCTGGGCACAAGAGAGCTCAATGCTGGAAAGTTCAGCACAGGGGAGATGATACAGCTGGAAAGGCTGCTACCCAGAATAGCTGTTGGAACTGTGGGGAGCAAGGACATCCGAGGAGCCAGTGTAAGAAAAATACCACCAATAAGTCAGCTTCGGGAAACCAGTAGTGGTTGGTGCTAAGGGACGCCCACCAACCTCCATCGTGAAAGTCCCAACAGCTAAGTGTAAAATGGCAAGCA
>NW_013742406.1:0-10536 GCF_000517525.1 Limulus polyphemus | reverse complement strand
AAACTTTGTTAAATGACTTTGCAAAGCATCTTTTAACAGACTTTCCAAAATTTTCCCACAACTGATGTAAGACTAATGGGTCTATAATTACTGAGACAATTTTTATCACCTTTCTTGATAAGAGGAGTTACATTAGCTAACTTCCAATCCTCTGGTACCTGCCCACTATTCAAAAATTAGTAGCAAGTGGCTCACATATTCAATCTTTAACCTCCTTCAAAACCTTTGGGGAAATATTATCTGGCCAAGGAGACTTATCGTTCTTTAAACTTCCCACTTTTCTTTTAACCAGCTCACAATTAATGCAGTCATCTTGTTTGATCTTGTTTCCATTTATCCACTGTTCAAGATGTGGAATACTGCTGAAATATTCGTTAGTAAAAATAAAAATAAAAGCAAAATTTAATAACCCAGCCATCTCATAATCATCAGATACGAGCTTTCCTTTACCATTTCACAAGGGTCCTACCTCCATCCTAACATTTTGTTTACCCTTAATGTATTTAAAGTAATCCTTACTGTTAATGTTTACATTTTCAACCAACCTTTTCTCATACATCATTTTTGATGTCCTAATTTACTGTTTCACCAACTTTATTGATCTTCTATAATCTTTTAAATTTCCTGTCATACCAATTAATTTATATTTCACAAATTTATGATGCTTTTCTTTAATTATGTCTTTTATACTCTTTGTGAGCCAACCTGTTTTTTTATTTGCAGCTACCCTTTCTTTTAGAGAGCTAAAAGAACGCTTTAAATGCTGGTTAAAGTTTCAAATGTAAACTCATGTACACAATTCTTTAAAGTTTCAGGTTGATCAATTTGTTGATTTAATTGACAGGTTTGGTCACTACGTGGCAAGCAGTTTCCTGTTTAGAAGGACACCAGACGTTAGCCATTGGATTAGAGGTAGGTAACGTAATCTTATGCACATCCTGTCTGAAAGATTTCATCAGAATTATCATAAAAAAAGAAAGATAACTATATATAGGTTAACTAGATGTTTGTTTTGTCAATTATAACTGCTTATGATTGTCGCTGACACTTTCAGGTAGGTGTTTAGAGTTAGAGCTGAAAACTAGGCTTAGCAGAAACCAGTTACGTATTTAAACTGGAATATTGTCACGTTCTGTGACATAGTATTAGTACAGAAACACAACTGTAAGAAGTTGTGCTATTTGAATAAGAATCTACAATACGTATAAACCGGTACCATGAATTTCTTTATTTGTAGTGACGTCCATTTTCTTCGTTGTGCGTTCCGTCAGTGAAACCGTAATAAAATGGTAGAACAAGAAGCAGAGGATGTTTCTCAGGTGAACAGCGTTTCTAACGTTGATTCGATCTTAGGCAATTAAATTAAACTTACACACAGATGGGGCCTAAGGTGAATTGTTCAGGATATCGCTATTTTGGAATATCTCCAGTAAACTGGACCAGAGAATGGGAGTATAGTATGGCCAAAGTAGGTGGTTGGAGTTATATATTACAACTCAGAGACATTCATGTGAAGTATTACATTTTCTACAGTTAGAAATCAATTTTGTTCAATATTTCGCATGTCTTTTTGTTGTTTACAAACAAACAACGTAATTCAAGAAAGTACAGTTAAAATGTTTTTACTGTGAAAACTGGATGTGGTGAGCAAAACTACCAAAAACTGAGGAAGTATTTAATGCTATATGTAAATGTTTAACTGATGTTTATTCATATTTTATGTCAAGAATCAGATCCTCAATGACAATGAAAGGGGAATGTTACAACCAGAAGACTAACAAGTTTACATCTTGTAATAGAAGTTGCGTTATTAATTGTTATCTAAAAATCTAATTTGAAAATCACCTAAATAAATTACAATTCACATACTTAATCTACTTCACACATTGACTGTTGTTATACACGAAAATTCATGTTTTCTTTTACACCATGTCTGATGAGTCCTGGTAATGAACAAAAGACCTCTTCGGTACTGGATGTAAGGTGGTTGATATATTATAACTATTCTCCTTTGCTTTCACTCATGGATTCCTTTAAATAGCATGTTAACTTTGTCAATGAAAGCGACTCCATATCGAACTTATCTTTCTATTCATTTTGTGTAGTACTAATGAGATTGGCCAATCCTCTCTTGACCGCCATGTGAAATTAACAAAAGTGGCTAAGGTATCTGTTGTGTCTACAGGGATTTATTTTCTCCTCCGCCTGGTTACGTCTGGAATCAATCCTTGTTCTCATTGTTATTCTACGATATTTAGATGAAGTTTGGTGTTAGTGAACGCCCTAACCACGTTAATAAAAATACTTTCAAGGAGGACGTTGATAGTTTGGTGTTAGTGAACGCCCTAACCAGCTGGCCATGTTGATAAAAAATACTTTCAAGGAGAACGGATAGTTTGGTGTTAGTGAACGCCCTAACCACCTGGCCATGTTAATAAAAATAATTTCAAGGAGAACGGATAGTTTGGTCTTAGTGAACGCCCTAACCACCTGGCCATGTTAATAAAAATATTTTCAAGGAGGACGTTGATAGTTTGGTGTTAGTGAACGCCCTAACCACCTGACCATGTTAATAAAAATACTTTCAAGGAGAACGGATAGTTTGGTGTTAGTGAACGCCCTAACCACCTGGCCATGTTAATAAAAATACTTTCAAGGAGGACGGAGGACGTTGATAGTTTGGTGTTAGTGAACGCCCTAACCACCTGGCCATGTTAATAAAAATACTTTCAAGGAGGACGTTGATAGTTTGGTGTTAGTGAACGCCCTAACCAGCTGGCCATGTTTACTAGGTTTTTCTTAGATTTGAGTGTACGTTGCTTGTACAGCTGATGGAGAATAAAAATTAATTAGTAATTTTGGTTCCATTAGAGCTCTTCTTTAATCTTATGAATTCCGTATTTAAACAAGGATTGGTAATAAACTTGATTAGATTTAATATTTATTTAATAGGTTTAATAGTAAGGTATAATCTTGAATTACAGAATAAGAAAGTTCGAGGATAGCTAAACTAACATTTAGTTGGACACATTGATTTCGGGAAGAATGTCCACAGTTGAGCAGATGAATTTCGGATCCCACGACAATAAGGCTAAAGGAATATGAAAAAACGTTGTGAATAATATTTTTGAAGCTATTGTTTAACTAATTATTTACAAGAGGGGGAAGCACACTTAGAATTCTTGAGACATAAATATTACTGATTTCGAACAGTGTTGAGAAAGTTACTTGTGTGCTTCCTCCCCTTTTGTTAAATAGTAATAATATATTCCTGATATTGTCGTTTTTGTGTCATTCCAAATACACTCTGGGAAGAGCTCGAGTTAGAACGTTTGTGTGTAATTTAACTTATAATTACTTTTATCTTCCTTCCCTCGGTGGAACAGCGGTAGCTACAAACTTACATCGTTAAAATTTGGGGTTCGATTCCTCGCGGTGGACAGAACATATAGTCCAATGTAGTTTTGTTCTGATACAACCCAAATGAAACTTTTTCTCTTCCACGCCCTTCATGATACTCAGGAAATCAACTTTTATTGTTCACTAGTTTTGTTTTCTTTCAGAAAGTATACCATCATCGTGAAAGCAGGAGCATCAGAGACCACGAGACTAACTTTAGCTGTGCTCACAAGAAACTGGGTGAATATTATGCTGACCTGGAAGCACGCTGTCAGATGTACCATGTTTGTTTGCTGGACATTGGTGGTCAATTGAAGCCAACAAGTTTTGTCTGTCCAAACGGAACTATTTTCAGCCAAGCCTCTCGTGTGTGTGGACCAGCTGATCAAGTACATTGTAACCTAGCAACCAACTATTACGAGAGTCTGCATGGAGATTTCTACAGAAAGCGAGACGATTACGGTGACCTCTCTGACCACATTCAGTTCATGAAAACATTTCCTCAATCATCTAAGGTTTCTAGATTATCTAACAGGGGTGGCATCAACGACTTTGGAGGTGATTCGCAAATTCCAGAAGAACAGAGAGAATCCTTTGTAATAGAAAGACCACCCAGAGTAAGGCCTCTACGTCGAAGAAAATTGCGACGGAGACCAGGTCAAGCCAGAAGAAGAAACCAGTCAGGTCCTAGACGATTCTCACAAGCAGACACTGTACAGGTTATTGGTTCACGCAGAAGAACCATTCCACCCTCGACATCCGTAAATGAACTTGATTCAATTCCTGAAAATCACTCAGAAACTTCCTTTGCTCATGCGATAAGAACAAGTACGTCCAAGCCACCTGATTCCACCGTTGGAACCAATCCTAATACCACAATTACTGAAGAAACCCAGCCGCTTGTGAACCCATTTGGTTATCAATCTCCAAATAAGCCAGAACCACTACATACTCTACAGAAAAATGATAAAGAACAGCCCGAACTTCTAAAGGATATCTCGCAACCCGGGAACACACATTTATACAGAGACTCTCCAAACATCCAAAAAATAACTCTTCCAGACAGCAGTCGTACCCCAGAAATTCCAGTTGAAGCAACAACTGAATCACAACCACTCACCCAGTTTAATGTACAATTGAAGAAAGAAAATTCAGGTTTGCAAAAAATTGATTCTTACTCTAAGAGTCCATTGTCATTAGATCATTCTATCGTCGAGGCAACAGGTCAACAAACGCTAAATCCTGAGCTAAAGTTGAATTTGGAAGAAACTAATTCAAACTCTCCTATAAATTACCACCAAACATCAGTGAATCCATTTTTATACCAATCAATAAGTCGGCCAAAACTACTTCCTGAAGAAGATGCAGATTTAAACAAAGGGTTTAATAAGGACATAAATACAAAAGATAGTCAATCTTTGATAAATTCGTTTAATGATGATGATGCAAAGTCACCTTTTCTGTCAGTAGATAAAGTACAGAAACAAAACAATTCTTCTGTTGTAGAAACACTACCCCGACCCATCATTTTGGATGCAACTGGAAAAACGGAAAGGCCATCTAGCCCTCGCTGGATTGCAGGACAAGGCGATACCCTCGACTCTTATTCACAAGATAACTCGAGCCCAATTAGGTCAGATCACTCCAGGGATCAAAGCAAGTCCGAACACGAATCAAGTATTCCATCTTCCCAAGAACCGAGAAGAAAACGATTTAGAGTGCAACAGTACGAAAGAGGCACAGCTCCACCACCGCTACTAGCTGATGGCCCAGAAATGCTTTCACACAAACCTGTAGAACAACAAGACATCAGACGTCTTCCTAATAAGGATCGTCGTCGTGGTTTAAGACGTCGGCAAGGTCGCAGAGGTCGTCCACTAAGGAGAAGGAAGGGTTTCCGCAGGCGACAGCAACTAAGTACACCGGAGGGAACACAGCAGATATCAGTAGGTGATTCAATACCTAAAAGTGGCAGTGAAATTTTTAGATTGACAGAAGAACAAGTAAATAATTTTACTCCACCTGTTGGCAGTAGAACAAATTTGCAAAATTCAAGAAGTTTATATAATCTACACGATTCTTCCTTAAAGAAACCCGTAGATGATGCTCAAGGTTCTGCTATTCCGGCTGCAGCATCTTCATCTCAATTTTCCAGATTATCATTTTCACAACGTCAAAATGCTGCTTTGCAGAAAGTTCATCAAAAAGATCAAGTGGGAAATGAGCGAACCCAATCATTTCAAAATACTTTTGTGGGTGAAACAAATCTTAATCCGAAGCTCCCAAGTGATCCCTTTGCTGATCGTTACCAAAATCCCCACCGACAGTCATCAACCAAAACTAATGTAGAGTTGGTTAGTAATGATAACCTTGAGAAGAATAGCACTACTATTTTAGGTAAAAAACATGATCAGTCAGACGAATTACAGTCTTATTCACAGGATTCATATTCAGGAGAACCAAAAACTTCTAGTTTTCAATCTTCAGAACATAACAGAACCAATAATGAAACACCTCCAAAACAAAAAACTACTCCGACCACAAATTTAGAATATAAATATGTTGAAGATAATCAGTTTGATGGGAAACTTCCATTATTCGCTTATCAGTCACCTGATAGAAATGTTGATGTGGTCCCCAATAAAGAAGATAAAAGTGTTGAAGATAGTCAGTTTGATGAAGAAGCATCACTACTTCCCTATCAGTCACCTGATAGAAATGTTGATGTAGTCCCCAATAAAGAAGATAAAAGTGTTGATGATAGTCGGTTTGATGAAGAAGCTTCATCAATCATCAACACTTTTATCTTCTTTATTGGGGACCACATCAACATTTCTATCAGGTGACTGATAAGGGAAAATCGGTTTGTTGAAGAATCTTCATTGTTTTCTTATCAGTCTCCTGATAGAAATGTTGATGTGGTCCCCAATAAAGAAGATAAAAGTGTTGATGATAATCGGTTTGTTGAAGAATCTTCATTATTCCCTTATCAGTCACCTGATAGAAATGTTGATGTGGTCCCCAATAAAGAAGATAAAAGTGTTGATGATAGTCGGTTTGTTGAAGAATCTTCATTGTTTTCTTATCAGTCACCTGATAGAAATGTTGATGTAGTCCCCAATAAAGAAGATAAAAATGTTGAGGACGAAGTACATACTAATAGAAAAGATTTTTCAGAAACACAAAACGATGGTTTATCTGGTTTCCCATCACCTATGCCCCAACATAGGGATCATTTTCATCCTATTCCTAACACTCAGCTACTTCGTTCCTCTGTTTCTGACCGCATAGAGACATCTCGTATTGACATATCTAAAAGTACAGGTGGTGATGACTTGGCAGACGACACAGTTCCAGAGAGTGTGAAAAGATCTAGAGCCAATGTTGACCAAGTGAACAGACCACGAGGTGCAAGACGACTTCGTAAAAGAAGGAGAAGAATGCGAAAGATCAAACGATCTGTTGATATTTCTAAACCGCTCCTTCCATCAGAAGTTGAGACTTGGAGAATTCCGCACAGAACTAGTTTTCACTGTGCTGACAAAGTTGCAGGTTCTATCTATGGTGATATAGAAACAGACTGTGAAATGTTTCATGTCTGTATTCCTCTTGGGAAAGGCAAATTACTAGATTACAGACTCTTCTGTGCTAATGGAACTGCTTTCAATCAGAAAACTGGAACTTGCCAGTATAAAGAAACTTTTGAGTGCTTAAAGGTAAACAAACATTTCACGTATGATAAGGTTCGACACTACCTTCTTGGAGGTAAACCTGTAGAAAGGAAGCCTTATAAATATGAAAAACGTAGTAGAAGAGATGTCATACCTGAAAGAAGTGACCAAACCAAGCCAATAACTTCCTTCACGTGTGATGACAAACCTCCCGGTGGCTACTATGCTGACTATGACACAGGATGTCGGCTCTTTCACCTCTGTGCTCCTGCCAATGAAGGAATAACAATCGACCTGAAGTTCTGGTGTGGCAATGACACCATCTTTAACCACAGAACACTCACGTGTGAACCTCTAGGAGAGGCATCTTGTGAACCAGATCCAAATTTGTCAATTAACGACCAATTATTCGTTCTAAAACAAACATCCCGCATCGAAGAATCTCATGATCAGAAGGAAAAAGATTATCGAAAATTCCAGTATCTAGAGGAAAATGAACAAAGCCTTTATGTCTCCTGATTATTAAAACCCTTAAAAGTATAAAGAGTTCTGTTGCATCTGGGAAATCCTGTGGTCTGAGTCTACTATTAAGCTCCAACTGTCGTTCAAAACCTAGAGAAACAGCAGGAGAGGACCTCAGTAAACTCAGGCCACGTGATGAACATACCGTATCACTTGTGGTCTGAGTTTACTATTAAGCTCCAACTGTCGTTCAAAACTTAGAGAAACAGCAGGAGAGGACCTCAGTAAACTCAGGCCACGTGATGAACATATTGTAACACTTATCTTTATGTCGAAATGAGTTTTAGATGTTATTAATTTGTCAACTCCACATTAATTGACAAAAAAAATGTTTCTCTATTTCACCTGCCTGTAGTAACACTAGAACGTTGTCATGGACGTGATATAAGCTGTCATGTGGGATCTAATCTGTACAAATAACAGACATGCGCAAATGTAATCACACTTAATGAATAAAATATGAATCACATGCTCCCAGTTTTAAACGCTTGTTTGACAAATTGCACCATTAATATCTGAAAGTGTACACACTATTTAAAAACCTACTCGCAAAATATGTCCATCTGTCAGAAACAAGGTTAATACTGATTGGTTAATACAACATAATGAAACTGCAAGAGATACATCAGTCTGATTGGCTGATAGTATAGTAAAAAAAATCTACAAAAGTAACACTTGTTTATAAGTAGTTATTCCCCACCCCGCGATACGTAGCTAGAGGGCGCCACATGCATGTCCACCTCAGGCAATGGTGTGGAAAGGGTTAGAGAAGATGATGTCACCAGACACAATGAAGTGGAATCAGAGGGCGCATTGCTAGGCCATCATGACAGGCGAACATGATGAGATCGATATACATGTCTCGACAAGTAATCATGGCTAGATTTAATACAGTTGATATAAAACTAATTCATTAGTTCTATATTTAATCATACTTTTTTTACATTTCCTCACGTTTTATGTGTAAATCTCTAAATAATTTAAAACCTACTGTATCACTAGTTTGTCTTTATACATACATAGTTACTAAGATTAGTGGTTCTATAAATGGAGAATGATGAGCTCATTGCCTCAACCTGTCAACAATGTCTAGATTCAATTACATATAAAACTATTATTGATTTAATGGTTCTATAAATGGAGGATGATGAGCTCATTGCCTCAACCTGTCAACAATGTCTAGATTCAATTACATATAAAACTATTATTGATTTAATGGTTCTATAAATGGAGGATGATGAGCTCATTGCCTCAACCTGTCAACAATGTCTAGATCCAATTACATATAAAACTATTATTGATTTAACACAATGAAAAATTCTCGACACCATATTTCTTCTTAATGCTTTATTAATTTCTTCACAATAAAGATTTTGAAATCTGATCTACATAAAAGACACGTCTATTAAGGACTTATTTACATGAAAACGTTTTGCAACAAAATAATAAACAAACATATCATTATAATCTTTGTATGATCCAAATTTAGGAGTTATCGATTGGACACATGTCGACAACTACAGTAAGCATAATATATACAATATTTTTCACACACAGACAAATATGGTCCTTGCCATACATTTGTATTTTAAGTCCAACTTTGACAGTTGTTTTTTGATGATTTATTTATGTGGAGGCAGTCCTAGGGGATCAAAATATTATTTTATCTCATCCTGACCAAAGTAAATACAGACCCAGTAGCTACCAGGTTTATGACTCAGATCCAGATTATAGCTAAAAATTAGTTATGATATTTTGTGTATTTGGAAAACTAATAAGTTTAAATGTACATAAAGTTTTGAAAGATGTAGAAACGAACATGTAATGTTTTTTTTTAAATGTGACTAATGAACAAAGGTAAAAACTTGTCATCGACTGATATGTGGAAATATCTCTCAGCTCCACACTGTATGAGTTGCCATGTGACAACCTCCTAACAAACTGTCTTTATTTCACTGCCCACAACGTTTGTATGTGTCTGATATTTCCTATCAGTGTCTTAAAATTAGGCAGTCTCAAAGTTTTATGAAATTTTAGCCTTCAAGCTATTGATTTATAGAAAATGGATAGATAAGCAGTAAGTCATTAATTTATTATATTTAGTTGTAGCAAAATAATTGTCCTTTTCAGAATGATAAAAGTATGTTACGTAAATTATTGGTTATAATAACTTTCTTATTCAAATAATGGAGTTTTTGCTGACTTGTCAAGACAAAAATTGAACTAATGAATTGCTGTTTTATACCAACTGTATCAGATCTAGTCATTGATTACATATTGAGACATGTATGATGGTCTCATTATGATTGTGATTCCACTTCGTGGAACTATAACGTAATGTCCGCTTGTGATGGCGGCCTAGCAACGTGACCATAGCAACACATTCTCTGGTTCCACTTCGTGGAACTCTGACGTCACCATCTCAGGTGACGTCATCGTCTCTACCCCTTCCCTCCCTTCCCATTGCCTGAGGTTGACACGCGTGTGGCACCCACTAGAGGTGTATCGTGCGGGTGGGGGAGGGGTAAATACTTTTATACTCTCCACTTTAACTAATACTCTAAACAACTGATACTCCGAGTTCACAAATAACTATCTCTTTGGAAGTAATAAATGTTGTTAGAGGCTATGCTTTGTAACTAGTATTCTTACAAGGAAAACTTTATTAAACAAGCATTCTTAAGTAATGGGTATAATTTAGTGAAACGTTACATATCTCAAAGTAAAATCTATAAGATATTCAAAACGAACTTGGCCTGTGTCTGTTAACCCGAAGACTGTCCCTGTTCATTGTTGTCCTGAACGACGATTTTAAGTTGTTTTCTACTTATAGGTTCATTACATTCATTCAGCACGTGTTTGTTAATACTTGAATTAGCATGTTATTGTATATGAAAGCTTAACTACGTAGTGGTGGAACCAAGATAAACCTAAAAACGTAGAG
>NW_013742405.1:0-6392 GCF_000517525.1 Limulus polyphemus | reverse complement strand
CTCAGGCCACTTTCAAAGGATGGATAGGCATAATGAATAGTGCAATTGACTCTAAAAGTGTAAGTATTTTTAAAATTATATCTTTCTTATTGAAAAAGTAAGCTAATAAGTATTTTGAATGAGAGAAAAGTGACTGGAATTATTAAAAACTTGCAATAAAATTATGATGATTTTAAACCATATTCTTAAGATTTAATAATTCAAATACACTGTTAATATAACGCAATATATGTGTTTACTACATAACCTAAAGGCTGTATACTTAAAGCTAGTATATTTTAATATATATATAATTTAACTTTGGAAATGCAACTGTGAGTGCTAAACAGTGCTCATATAAACACTTATAATATGCATCACTACACTAAATTTAGAAAATATAACTTATAGAGCTTTTATGTGTTTTGTAAATAAAAGTTTCTACAGGTAATAAGATTAATGTCTAAGAATGCATGCTTGTTTCAGATAATTATGATGATATATTACTTTAAATGTAATGTTCATTCTAACCAATTCAATATTTGTAAAACATACATTTAGTTTTAAACTGATGAAATAATGAAATCTGTAACATATTAAAAAAATGATTTGTGAGATTTTATGTATAATATAGATTGGAATTTTCATATTAGATTAAAGGAGAACAACCTGAAGACGAAGTCAACATCTACATGTATCTTTACTTTGTGTTCTTCATTATTTTTGGTTCTTTTTTTACCCTAAATCTCTTTATTGGAGTCATCATTGACAACTTCAATGAACAAAAGAAAAAGATAAGTTTCTTACCCTACTAAGGGAAGTTTTCTTATGTTTAAAGGTTACATGTATTAGCATTAAATGGAAAGTAAAATTTTGTGAAATACTCTCCTACCTTCATGATATAATTTAGCTACTGTATTATGTTACAAACAATATAAAAATTCTAAAGTCTAAACAATATTTTATATGTTATTATAAATCATAAAAGCATTATGAAAAACTGTTGCTAAAAATATTGTTTTTAAGTTATGATAAGTAAAAGAATTTCATTTTATTTATTAAAAAAAGACATGTTCACATACAACGTCATCCTCAGGAGTGTAACGTCGAAACGTGTAGAGTTGCCAACTTTTTGAAGGCAATAGATAGGCCTAAATAAAATGTTTTTAACTGTGTACCAGTTGAATATTATTTATGATTTTAACTTTATACACAAGTGCCAAAATACTATAAGCATTAATTAACTTACTTATTTGTTTGTGAAAAGTTTATGTACAGGATGATAATTTAGAAACGTAATCAAAAAGTTATTATTTAATTCAAAAATAGTGTATATATATATATATACATATGTGTTTATTTTTGCTGGTATCTTACTATGATGTTTTTCATATTGTACGCAGGAGGATCATTGGAAATGTTTATGACAGACGATCAGAAAAAATATTATAATGCCATGAAGAAAATGGGTTCAAAGAAACCAATGAAGGCTATACCCCGCCCTCATGTAAGTTATTAAAGTTTTGCTCTCTTTTAGTTTTTTTGTAACAGAAATAAATATTTCCTGAAATGATTCACTACATTTTTTAATTTTTGCAAATTTTTGCTAGCTGATGGTCTTGATACTTCCACTTATTTCTGCATACTCACATGCAAATCATTATGCAGCAACCCTCCACCAATAGGAGTGCAACACTACCCCCTATTGTGATTATCACTCTTTCTAATGTTAATCACTTTTCAATTGGCAGTATTATTGAATAGACGTGTTTTTGTTCGAGGTTTGATTCACTTTTCCATAAGTTTTTACTTTCTACAGTGGAGCAATTTTTCCTCACACCCACACAATCTTGGATTCATCTCAGGGTATTTTTAAACTCCATCCTTTGTTGGGCCCGACGTGCTTCACTTTGATTGTGAGCTATGAAATGTCTCGTATGCAGCATTTCATCCTCTACTTCTCTTACTGTGCAAGAGGTTATCTCACTTTTGAGGACATGACTTCTCTCATGGCCTTCATTTCTCTTGGTTGTGCTATCATGCATCATTGTCAGTGGGTTTTGATAGACTAATGGAACCTTGTTTGTAATTCCTTAGATATCCATTTTACCCTTCCCTCTCCCTTACAGACCGATTTCAACTGGTGTTTGGATTGGAACAATACTACGGATGGTGTTCCTTTTCCTCTTCCTTGTCGAGAATATTACCTTTTATGGATGCTTCTTTTTCTGGTGGGGGGAATGTATCTCGACACTCATGAGATTTTGGGGCTATTCGTCTTTCCATGTCCTCGCTACGTATCAAGCTTGGTAGTTCTTGCTGTTCATCGGTTTTCCCACACTTCTTGTGGGCTCCTAGGGACTGGTTGGTGATGGTTCATTCTGATGTTTCTATAATAGTCTCCTACATCGCTGGGCAAGAGATCTCTGTTTTCTAAAATTGGATCTTCTATGTTGGGCCCACTGCCATCTCATCACATTGTTGGCATGTCATCATCCAAGTGCCCTGAATTGGATCATGGATCGGTTATCCAGTCCCAACAAGATTCTCCCTGTGCTTTGTGGAGTGTCCCAGATTTGGAAGCTTTTGCCACTCTTCTCAATACACCACTTCCCTGATTTTTATCTCCTATTCCTCATCCTCTGGTGTAAGAAGTCGATGCTCTCAGTCGGGTTTGATTGAGTTGGTACCTATATGCATATCCTTCTATTTGTCTCCTCCCATGTGTCCTTACCATACTTAAGACCACTCTGTGTAGTGTTCTGCTGCTGGTTACGTATTGGTCGGCTCACACAGGATTTCCACTGCTGCATTGAATTTCTATGTCGCCTCTCTTTCTCTTCCTTTAACTCTTATGCTCCTCCATCAGCCACACTCCAGCATATGTCACCCATCTGTACAATGCACTCCATAGTCATGCGAGGCTTTGTCCGGTTCCTCACATGAAAGGTTGGATTTTTGTGTGTAGCTTCCTTCATTTTCTGTCCATTCTTTCTTCCTCCATCGTAGTTTAACTAAGTACATGGTACATGTATTGCTTTTGAACAGCCCTAATGGGTTATAGCCCTTCCCATTCTATGGTTCTTCACATACTGACCTTTTTGACTTGGCGTTTTGAGTGGGGCCTTTTCGTTTTCTCTGTTGTGGGCTATGAAGTGACGTTATCTGTCACTTTTTGGTTTCTTGATTTTGCTTGTGTTTTCCAATTGCCTGTCTTATCCATGTTGTTTCATTCCTTCCATTTTTCCTGTGTTCCCCTCTTCCAGATTAACCCTTTCTATATGGGTCAAAGGCCATGTCGTTGCATTTGTTGACTTGTATTCAAAATTTTATTGAACTACAATTTTATAAATCTATGTCGTTAAGTTTGGTATTAAACTGTATCATAATTCAAATTTTAGCGTTATACATCATTTAGTTTCTTAATTTAAAAATAAATATTAAAAAACACACCTAAACATCAATTTTTATGTGTCACATAGTATGTTGGATGCAGCACTGATTCAAACTAGATATTTGTGATGTCAAAATACCAATTCAGTAGTTTTGTACGAACTAGGAACTCAAATTTTCAATATTGACAAGCTAGAATATACAATAAGAACTTCCAATCTTTTCTATTTGCTGAGATATCACTCATCTACTGAATGAAATCCAGTGGCCCTGCTCACTTCTTTCCAATTTTTGAAATGATCCCTTATACATACATAGTTCTATATATGACAGATGAATAACCAATTGAAAGCACGTGCAAAATTTGATAAGGCTTAGCAACCTATGGCAAGCAGCAAATGAGTACAAGGATTGGAACTAGAAGAGATAATTGTTCACTTTACTTTTTTATTTGCTGTTCTATGTTTCAATTAAAATAAGTTAAAGTTATTTGTAAATAGTAATAATCTATATACATATATAATGTATAATAATTGAAATGTGACTATACTTTACAAAATACTAGTCCACTAAAACGAGATCAGTCAAATCGACCAAACCCACACAGATATTAGTTAGTGAAAATAACAGAGAAAATATAAAGTTTTTTCTCAAGAAACATTTGATAACTATCTAGACATTATAAGGATTTCGCATGTGAAATTTGAAAATTTTCTGATGCATAAAAGTATTTTTAATCTTAAAATGAAAATTACTTTGCATGTTGGATAGGCAATGTGCAAAAAAAAAAGCACGAGAAAAACATTGCTTTAGAAAAAATCAAAATTAAATATCTTATTTTTCAAAAACTACATACTTATACGACCTTTCATCTCAAATTTAAAAGAATTTCATCCACTTGTTTCATTTTCGTAAAGAACTTTCACAATAGTTGCATACCTACTTACATCGTAGTCAAAGTGTTAACACCTCTATGTGGTCCTTTGTGTTTTTCCCAGTCCTCCATTGAACTTTTTGTATTTGTGTTCTATAAATCACCTTTCTTTGAAGTCCGTGTTCCTGATCTTTCCTTTATGGCAAAGATTTCAACACCTCATGGGGGTGCTTTTTTTCCTTCACACTTTTTCCCACCTTTATGGCCATTCCAGTCCCATCCATCTCTTTTGCTCGGTCAGGGCTCCTTGATGGTACATGATACATTGTACTGCTCTTTTCCATGGTAACTAAGTCCATTTGTTTCTTCCATGAAATCCTCACCTCTTCCTTGACATTTTTCCCATTACCTTTCTGGGTTGAATTTGTCTGGAATTTTTCTTCCCTTTCTCCTGATGATTGTCACTTTTTTCATGTTTTTCTTCCCATCAGATCCGTCACCTTACCATGTGCCTGGCTGCACATTTCCATCTTCTTTTGGGGGACATCATCAGTGCTGTAACTTTTTATCTGTGGGTGATAAGTACTATGTTCTTTTTATTTGCAGAGACCTTTATCGCATATTTGGATCCTGATCTGTAGGAAGTGTTGCCTGACCAGGTATACTTAGTCTTAAATTTGCACTGTACAATCACTGTGATCACATACCATGCTAGATGACTGTGATATTGAGACTCTTCCTACTGCAGACTTGATATACAATTCCAGATGCCACCAGGTGTTGGTGGATCGATTCCGTCAACGTGATAGCTCTCCTTTTGAAATTAGGGTATCAGGGTCACCCATTGCACTGTCTCTGGTGCTGTGATCCTATGGACTTTCCAGCACATTTTTCTCCTTCTTCTAGTGGAGTATGGGAGCCCTTGGCACATACCAGTTTGTAGCTGCTGTGGTGATGGACCATGGAGGGCAGTGGCATTCTGCTGGTGTAGATGGTGTGATGCCCATTCCTACCGAGATGCCGCTTGGTGTTGGATGTAGCACTCTGCCATATATTGCAGTTTGCCCCTCTGGCTGAGGCACTCTCCTTCCTACTATCTGCCAGATGCAAGTTCCCAGGGATTGGGTGTTGGTTGGAGCTGAACCAGCACATAAGTCCTCATGTGCATTTGGATAGTACCCTTCTCCTACTGCGGACTGGATGAAAAATTCCAAATGTCGCCAGGGCTTGGAATGGAGAGGAACACCCACGTGGGCTCTCCACTTTCCTACAGTCTGCCAAATGTCAGTTCCCAGGGGATCTGGTGTTGGTTATTTTGTAGGTGCATGCATGTTGAGGGGGGTTATTGGTACAGAAGCTCCTCTTCCCTGCTGGTAACTGTTTTTGAGATAAAAGGTAAAGAACCCTTTTCCTACTGCAGACCTGATGTACAATTCAAAATGCTGCCAGATGTTGGTTGAGAATGAACTCCCATTTTCAGTCTGTCACACCCTAGCCACTCTATGCCAAGAGGCCCAGTTATTTCTGTAATTTTTTTCTTGGGGTCCCTCCAAGTTTCTGCCCTTTTTGGCAACACATTATTAAAGGGCAAATAGTATACCTGGCTCAGAAGTGGTGCAGTCTCCCACTTGTGTGTTGTTTTTAATTCCTTATCACATCTCATGGTCTTTCTTTGGGCACATCCTAAAGGGGTATCATCTTCTCACTGGCCCCCCACACCTGTTCAATGTGGGATTCTAGCTTTTAGTGAGGGGAGGTAAAATATTTTATCAAAAGTTAACATTTTTCTAAACTGAAAAGGTATTTCCGATAGATACTTGCATCCTCTCACATTTCTCACCCGTCCTCCCCTCTTCCAGTGTGAATTGGTTTGGTTAGTTATGTCCAATCTCGAACTTGTGCATGATTAGAGAGAGTGCATTATTTACGATAAGGGTAGTGTCGCACTCCTATTGGTGGAGGGTTGCTGTATAAACATTTACCTGTTAAGGTGCAGAAATAAAGTGGGTTGGTTGGTTGGTGTTTTATGGCGCAAAGCGGCTAGGCTATCTGAGCCAAACAACCGGTAAAAGCAAGGAAAGTAGATTAAAGTAAAATGTAAAAAAACAGCGAGTTAAAAATCAATAGATGTCGGTAAAAGATTTAT
>NW_013742404.1:0-13620 GCF_000517525.1 Limulus polyphemus | reverse complement strand
CCTATACGATCTATTCTTTTTTGGAACAGATAAATACCTATACAATATATTCTTCTTTGGAACAGATAAATACCTATACAATATATTATTTTATGAACAAATAAATACCTGTACAATGTATTATTTTATGGAACAGATAAATACCTATACAATATATTATTTTATGGGACAAATAAATACCTATACAATATATTCTTCTTTGGAACAGATAAATACCTATACAATATATTCTACTTTGGAACAGATAAATACCTTTACAATATATTCTTCTTTGGAACAGATAAATACCTATACAATATATTCTACTTTGGAACAGATAAATACCTATACGATCTATTCTTCTTTGGAACAGATAAATACCTATACAATATATTATTTTATGGAACAGATAAATACCTATACAATATATTCTTCTTTGGAACAGATAAATACCTATACAATATATTATTTTATGGAACAGATAAATACCTATACAATATATTCTTCTTTGGAACAGATAAATACCTATACAATATATTCTTCTTTGGAACAGAGGGAAGGCAGCTAGTCATCATCACCCACCGCCAACTCTTGAGCTACTCTTTTACCTGCGAATAGTGGGATTGACCGTCACATTATAACACCCCCACGGCTGAAAGGGTGAGCATGTTTGGTGGGACGGGGATTCGAACCCGCGACCCGCAGATTGAGAGTCGAGTACCCTAACCACCTGGCCATGCCGGATCTATATAAACTGTAAATGTGTTAAAAGCTTATTATTCTGTTTTATTATTTTAAAGGTTTTAAACATTCTTCAGTTTCTTTTGATGAATTAAGTGTTAGGCATAACTTTGTTTCTTCTATTAAATGGAACAATTCTGAAGACTGATTTGGATTTATTCTTTCATTTTGACACCATAAGTTTAATTGATTGAAACAAAACGTTTTTAGTGCATTTCCAGCTAATGTTCCGATATTGACAACAATTACATCCCTAGACCATCACATTTAACATATGTTATTGATTGAACTAAAAAAATTTGAAACTTGTTTTGAAATTCTGATAGATCTCTCTCACGTACTACACCTTACTTTGCTTACAGCTAGATATATTATATTTTTTGTTTCACAATGTACGGATGGTAAAGTTTAGCTATTTGACTTCTTATTTACAATGTAACTAGTGGATATAGTTTTCCAAAAAAATGGTACAACAATGAAGGCAATGTCTATGATTACATTGTTGGATTAGAACGTCGTGGCTACAAACAATCTAATTAAACCTTAACCCAAGAATTACTGACGAGATTAGGCCTGCTTAGGTAAGGAATTGGTAAGCATAGTGTTGTTAAGTATCTGGTCGTTTGTTAATCTCCGTTATCAATTCTTTCCGAGGAACTTCAGCGATACAAGTCCTTTCTTGATTAAACCAGTTTATTCTTTCTCGATACAAACTTTTAGTACACAGTAATTCCACAGTCAATACGTCTCTCGTCACTTTAAACTTAACTTTTTATAATACACGCTATAAATCACAGTGATTCACACACTTTACTTACCGTCACTAATGTTCACATACACACCTACATTCTTTTAACCGAATTCTCTTTTTCTAATAACTCGTAGCAAGCAAGTTGGTGAGTCAGATGTATCTTAATAGTTTTTGAGGCATACGGCAGAAAAGCAAAGGCTTGAACCAAACCATCCACCCCCGTGCACGTTAATGCAAGCGCGTGCACACATCTTCAAATTCTTTTTGTTTCAAATTAATGCGCAGTCTCTTTCACGAACTCACTCAGATTTCGAGAATTCAAAATTATTTCATAATAAATATCTTGGTGTAATCTCCTGCGAATACATCTTATTCACTATTGAGAAATAAGTTTTCCTCAGAATACCACATTATCGCGCACAATAACAATTTAAAAAGTTAAAGCACAACTTGCGAGGCACATTTTCCCCATTACAAATACTACTTTTTAGCAAAATAAATACCCGCTTTTCGTAATTAAAAATGTCAAATACAACTTAGCTTAACTCAATAACCTGTGTTCCTTAACATAACGATAAAAAATAATAAAAGTATTGAAGTTCGTAAGATCAACACTATAGAAATCATTGCAATATTCATAAAAAAATTACACGATAATAATGTTAAAACTAATACTTAAGGAAAAGAGTGCAAGAAAATATTCACTTATCATAACTATTCAGATAGTAAGGAGAAAAAGAAAGGTCATACTACATAAAAGACAGTGCAAACTACATTGTGGTTAGGGTTTTCGATAATTTCCTATTTCCAAGTAATCGAGATACTACTATTATGGTTGTTACTAAGCGCAAAGCTACATAATGGAGGGATGGTGGTGACAGTGGAGGGGGGGGGGATGTTTCTTGATTTATGGGTTTAGGGTTTCATTCCCATTGCAACTACCTTTACTCCTCCGTTATTGCAAAACTAAGACTATCTGCCTCTGTTACTAATTTTGAGCTGTTAAGTACCAAATTGTGTAAATTTACTGTCTTTTATTATTCATTCCTTCTACAGTATTACGTTTCTAATTTATAACTGCGTAACTGTATTACTTCGCGTCGTATAAGCAGTAATCCCACACTGATCTTCTGCAAGTGAAAAATAACGAAAAATATGTCACCATTTTCCAAAAAGGAACAATGGCGATAACATGGTGGTATTCAGTTGATATTAGATAAGTGTCCATAAAACTTGTAGGAAAATGTTTTTCGCAAATACATAGATAGCTACCGTCAGAGAAGGTCAATCGTACGATATTCAAGGATAATTCGAAACCCAAATAATACTAAAGGAAATGGGAAAATTAATACCACGTTAGAATAACGAAAAAAAAAAAAGAAAAAGAACGTAAGCACATGTTTTCTGATGTTTAAAAGACGTTAATCGTAGTTGTAATAATGCGGATTTGGAAAAATAGTACAATAAAAGTTGTTAGCCTACTTCCCCCCCCCCAAAAAATAATAATTAGGATTTCAATTAACATATATATATATATTCTTCCTGCTATGCTTTTTACCGAACAAATCTATTGTGTATTTTAAATTTAAGTACATACTTGTGCAACTTAAAGGGAGAACTGCGAGATGGCAATCTGAATATCATGCGATCGACATGTGCGTCATTACCCAAGAGTGTTGATTAGACATGGACGAATAATGGTATCTGCTAATCGATTAATCGACGGGAAAATTAATCTATCACATTCAATCAATCGATTAGTATACTATGACTTCTAAAAAACGTGCAAACAAAAAAGGTGGGGGAAAAGAAAATGCTAAGAAATCATAAAACAATGCTTATTAGTATTAATTCTACACTTTACTTCACGAACATAATTGGATTATCAAGTTGTTGAGGAGAGAACATAAAACTTATTGTTAGTACTTAAGTCGATACGTCTTATATATCGATTTATTATTAATGTTTTCGTTCTAAATTTTAAATATTTCAGCAGTATGACAACCGATTGTACTGCGATAAGGATTCAAGACTTAACGTTATCGTGCAAGAAGTTTGACAAAAAAGAAGAAGAAAAAAAAACAGCTTTTACACTAGAAGTTAACTTATACATTTTCACATTACCAGCCGTGTGATGTTGAGGTAAAGTCGTAATGTATATTTTGTATCATACCTGAACCCCTCCATACCCATACGGGCCTAAAAACATTTCACATTCTTCGGCTACGTCTGCCCACCTCCATTCGAATAAATGGACGATACTTGACCGGCCATCTACTGTTTTGGGGTCGTGGTAGTTTGCGCTCACCAGTAATGCCAATAACAAAACTTTAACAACAATTAGTGATCTAACCATAGTGCTATAGACTCTCGAGAATCAAACCAAAGAGTTTCTGATTGATACGTGAGGCAACATTCGTACTTATATATTCCAAACTAACAGATCTCTCTATATATAAAGCACGAACATCTGTGCCCCTATTTGTCCGTTATCTAACTATCCCTAAGTCAGGTCGTTGGGCCAATCCCAAACTTTGCGGGGTGATAATTTGAACAAAGGTCATGTCACTCTACCTCCATTGTTGCTATTATTGCACATTTATAACATTTTTCATGTCGATTCTTGTTAGTGTTACATTTGGACGCTCTACTTCCTTCAACCTGCAGTTGTAATAACATATATCATATGCATTCATTACTTGTACTCCCTCGTGTTTTATAAACGTTTCATTGAGAATAAAAACGAATATAGTTCATGTTAGAGTTAAACTTTATAGGTAGAATTTCTAGTTAGACCAAATATTATTAAATTCATAGCTATTCTACTAACAATACATTTGGGTCTCCTTTAAAGATAAGTTACTATCGTGCTAATATCATTACCAAATATATTAATGTCTGAGTGATTTTAAAAAAATTAGTTGCGACCATGCTAATCTTTAATGCCATATCTATTAGTGCATGTTTGACAATCAATTAATGTTTTTTGTGTTGCTACATTATAAATATCTTCCCTCGATTGCTCAGCGGTAAGTCTGGAGAGTATAACGTTAAAAATAGGGTTTCGATACTCGCGGTGGGCACAGCACAAATTACCCATTTGTAGATTTGCGCTGAATAATAAACAAACAATATAAAAGATTACATCTCAAGCCCCCCAGTGGCACAGCGGTATGTCTGCGGACTTAGAACGCTAGAATCCGGGTTTCAATACCAGTGGTGGGCAGAGCACAGATAGCCCATTGTGTAGCTTTGTGCTTAACTACAAATAAACAAACAATTACATCTCAATTATCTCACCATCTATTGGACAATATTGTAACTATGTGATAGTATTCCTATTAACTTTCCACTTACTGATCTTAAAGTAAATTATCGAAATAGCACATAGTTTTGACTTTATTTTTATTTTTAAGTACACTGTTGACCTTCAGTGATCTCTGTCTTAGAAACTTGTAACTACAAGCCTACGACCTTTGTCTTCAAGTTTGTTTTTCATCTTTGGTAGCCAGCAAGGTGACATTAGCATGGTATCAATACCACATTTACAAGGAAATATGAAACGGTCAATGACACTTTCACCTTGTATGTGATGAAATTGTGATATTGTTTTTCCTTCTCTGTTGTACAATCCACTCTAACAGTTCAGATATCTTAGTCAAGATAAAACTTAAACAACAGATTAGCTATTGAAACCACTGTTACAGGAGGTCTTGAGAACTTGTAAGCAGAATATGAATATGTAAAATGCGACCAAATGAAACAGAGACAAGGCATAGTTGTTTGCCGTTGAAAAAACAACAACACTTTTTTAACATCTAAAAATTAGCCCAGAAACAGCAGATGATATCGTCAATTTCTAGGCTTCAAGCTTTCCTATATACATCAACTCAATGTGGGTTGGGCGTGGCACTTTGGGTCGTGGGTGCGCTATATTATATTTAGCTTACTTGTTTCAAGTTAAGCACAAAGCAACACAATAGGCTATCTGTACTTTGCCCACCACGTGTATCGAAACCCGATTTATAGCGTTGTAAGTTCGCAGACATACCGCTGTGACACTGGGGAGAAAGATATTCAGTCAGACAAAAGTAATCCAAGAGTTAGCGGCGGGTGCTATAGATTTTCTGCCTTTCCTCTACTCTATCAGTTGAAAATTAGGGACGGCTACGCATAGTTAGCTCTTGTGTAGCTTTGCATGAAAATTCTAGAAAAACAACAACAACAAACGAGGAAACAAAAAATTAATTTAACTTTTTTATCGATATTGCTGTCTTTGTCATACATGAACTTAATTTTTAAATTTTTATCTTGGTTATCTCTCAAATTAAATCATCCATTGTTATCTTAGTCCTTCTTTTAATTAACTTAAGGATTTTTTATTAACTTACTCTTTCTCTTACATTCACTTGACCTTCCTATCTCTCTCCATTAATTTGACTTTTTTTTATCTTCACCTCAGCCGTTGAGTTAACAAACTTTTCATTGTTTCTTCCCATTAACCTAATCTTTTCATGTCGACACCGTATTTTTTTCCTATGAACTCATTATTTTCATTGTTATTGCTATCGCTAACTAGCATAAGCTTAATCTTCATATAGTTTCATTAATTTTTCTCTTATATTAACTTTTTCGATATTCAGTAAGACAACAACAGATTGTGCAAAAAAACTGAGAGAGTCGTTTTAAACATAATTCGACATCCTTAATTTTGTCGTGCTACGCAATTTTCTATGTCCTTCACTTTCCGCCATAAAAAAATCCGGTGTTTTCCTAGTGTGCACGTTAGTTGGAAATTCATACAACTCATGTATTTTCTAGCGCATTAATTGGAAACTGCCACGTGAAAGTTCCCGATTTTGCTGTTGCATATCGTTACTCTTGTCGCTATTGTTCGTCGTTACTCGAGTTTGCTGTCTCTACGTAGATTTCCGTGACTACATTTCAGTACGTTTTTAACAGTGGACGATTACAATAGCAGATTTCCCTTCTCAGACGACCGTGGTGATTCTTTCTACTGTTTCTTATACTTACCTGAAATCGAGAGTGCGTATTCAATATTTGTTACCACTGCATATAGCAGTATTTCAAATAGCTATTTTTAAAAAGTTAGTGTTAAGAAAGCGGTTGTAAATGTTGTCGATAACTGGCGACTTACGTTAAGTATGTCACTGTTGTATATTTTGCATGCATTATTTGTGTCGCCTTATTCTAGTAAAAACTTGTGTACAGCAGGTTGTTGAAGAACATATATACGTGTGTCATGTTTACAATACTTATCAATTTTAGTGGAGTCAAAATAGGGATTTGTAGCTTGAGAAGCTAATGTAGACACTATTACCAGGCTAGTGTGTTTACTTTTTTAGAGTCCCTAGTTGTAGGCTTGAAAATTTAATCTTTGCATTTTGATTCAACTTCTTTCCGTACTTTTTTAACGATCCCTGTTCCACCTTTTTAAAATAACAATTTTTATTAATCTTGTTTCAAATGTCATTTTAATTAATCTAACCTTCCCAATTGTCTTATACCAACTAAACCGTTCATTGTTATTTCAATCTTTGTGTTGCAGTAACTTAAAATTTTCATTTTCATCTCATTCTTTGATTTACAATAACTTGAGAATTTTCATTGACACCCTAGCCTTTGTATTATGTAATCTAAACATTTTCATTCTTATCGTAGACTTTTTTTACAATAACTTAACTTTTTCATTATTATCTCTGTTTTCCCAATAACTTTATCTATTCATATGTTTGTATTATTGTATTATTTAAATATTTTCATTGTTTTTCATCTTTGTTTTAATTCCACTAACTTTTAACCAAAGCAAGCTAATTACAACGATGAAAACTAAGAAATAATGTATGAACTAATATAGCTAATTTTCATAAATGTTCTTTTAAATCTATATATCAAACAAAAAATATTTCATAAGTGTAAATAAAGAAATATCTATCTTTTATTGAAAAAATAATTTAACAAGATATTCACACAGATTGTACATTTAACTTGATACACTTCATATGACGTCAAAAATATTGGGAGAAACATCTGCAAACAAAATGCGCATGAAGAAGACGAGAATTTAAATCAATTAATTTGAAAACAACACTATATTGGTTCCCCTAAATACTCATGTTCTGTTTATTTGTTAAATTTCAATCTTCTATATCGTACATGGTTGCAACAGGATTGTGCATAAAATTTAGTAAATATGACACACCTACAAATTCATTTAACGCTGGTCAATTTCAATTAAAGGACATCCTTTAAAAATAATATTGTACAATAACATGATTGTCCAACTACTTATCGGAAGTTCACTGTAGAAATTTTCTCTTTTACTTTACGGTAAAAGACTGGCAGCTGAGTTGTCACACCTTTTACTGTAAAAATAAATTCCGAAACTTAAACTAATTAACGGTGTCTTCACTTAAATTCATAGCAGTTAACCGTTAAATTTTATTGGTATTTTTCCTAAAATAACTGTTTTTAGTCTGTATTTTGAGTATTTTCTTTACTGCTATTTTACAATGAAATACCCTTAAATTAACGGTTATTTCACATAAATTAAATGTTTTAAAACGTATTTCAAGTGTTTTTCAGTATCATTCCGCAAAGTTATACTTTTAAAATAACGTGTAATCTACATAAAATATATTTTTATGCATATAGTTCTAGTAGGGATAATGCGACTGCATAAAAATAAAGGCTTAAGTATTGTACTTCACCGTTAATTTAAAGAAATGCTGTCAAATTATTTTTTAAACGGTTTCATGTTGAATTCAATGGATATTGCAGCGCTTTAAAAAATGTTTCTATTCAAAAAGCCCCCCAGTTGCACAGCGGTATGTCCGTGGTGGGCAGATCACAGATAGCCCATTGTTTGGCTTTATGCTTAACTACAAACAATCTATTAAAAACAACTTACGGATAATTGCTATTATACTTTTCACGATATTTTGAGGATTTTTATCCATACTTTGAAATGCAATTTTAACACTGAAAAATAGCGATTAATTGCATATATTTTTACTGGTTTTTATATTGTATACCTGTTGATATACAAGGGGGTGTCCGAAAAGTTCGTAGCCCAACCTATAAATAAGTGAGACACTGGTTCAACTATTTAGTTTTCAACATAATATCCTCTAAGCGTTCCTCTAAAGTCTTTATACCCTTCTGAAAGAACTCTTCTTCTTTGTCCTCAATCCATGACTTGACGGTATGTACGATATCCTCATCACTCCGAAATCGTCGACCTTTCAGAACGATTTTAAGGTTAGGGATGAAAAAAAAGTACCTTGTAGCTTAATCCGATGAGTAAGTGGGGTGATTGAGTAATTCCAAGTCAGCATTATGGACAGCGTTCAAAGCAAGACGCGATTTGTGAGTTGGGTCGTTGTCGTGATGGAAGAGCATACATTTTTTGAGCAATCCTTTATTATTTTCTTTGATGTCATGACAAACAGCCAACTAGTGAAACGCCCTTGGCATTCCAAAGAATTGATGCCATGATCTTTCAGCAGAGAGTTGTGACTTGAACTTTTTCGGGGTGGGTGAACTTGGGTGTTACATTTGTAAACTTTGCGTTTTTGTCTTTAAGTTTAAGTGGTAAACCCACGTTTCACCCATAGTTACGAATCTATTGAGAAACTCGCCAGGGTTACGCTGAAACCTTTGAAGTAGGCGTTGGCTTTCAACAACTCCGATCCGTTTCTACTCAGGTAACAAGATTTGTGGAACCTATCTGGCACTAACCTTACTCATGACCAAACTGTCACTCATAATGCTTGTTACAGTACTTTTATCGATTTCAACTTCCTCTGCTAACGTCCTAATAGTAATTATTGTATCATATATAACCCAATCATGAACTTTATCTGCAATTTCTGTTGTGGTCAATGTCGAAGGCCGACCTGACCTCGAATAATCTTCGCATGATTGTCTACCTAGCTTAAACTCAGCACACCAGTTTTCCACTGTTCAATATGCCGGAGCGCCCTCTCCTAATGTTGTTTCTATGTCCTGGCGGATTTCTTGCGCCATTATTTTCATTTAAACCAAATATTTGGTCAAGGCACGAAGTTCAATTTTCTCCATGACGTTTAACTCTGCTCACTTTTTTCCTTCAAAAATCCGCAACACATAAAATAAGCTCTTTTAATTATAAGTTACGTGTTGTTTATTCATAAAAAGGTTCAAACATAATATTTATAAAAAAAAAATCACACATTTCAGTTTTTTTAGGTCGGGCCACGAACATTTCGGACAACTCTTGTAGAATAAGTTAGAGAATTCAGCACAGCGTATTCATAAATTGATGACAGATTTTGTTAAGACTAAGTACAAATGTATGATAAAATAACCAAGTAATAACAGGTATAAGAATATATATATATTTAGATTTTTTACTACTTATTCTTACGCTCTCCATTTTAACTGTTCTCTACTTTAAATTCATTACATTAAGAAGTCACATTTAATTCCAGCTTTTCTGCGTTTATTGGTTTAACGTTCTACTTTGAATCTTATGTTTCAAAAAGCAGATAATAACAGAACCAAAGATATGTTCCTTTTTTTTAGAAACCATGTTTTTTTTAAGATCAACTTATGACCTGGTTCCAAAACCTATAAATACAGACAGACCATTTCACATTAAACATTTTCTCATAAGCATCAGTCTCAAGACATCTGGACTCGAATGTAACTTGTACAGAAAGTAATATCATATAATTATATAGAAATTTTCGCACTTCAGTGCGTAATATCACACAAAGAAAAGACCGCAAGACGTGGAAAAATAATGAAAAAATATTAAAACACGTCTATAACAAAAACTCATGTTATTATTACTTGCAAAGTTTCGGGCAGAAGCCCTTCGTCAGGCAGTATAAACCGTGTAACGTGGAAAAAAAGCGTAGACAAAATCATTGAAGGGTTAGAATATACAGATTCTAAATTACGTTAACAAAAATATTGTTAGAAGGAACATTGTTGAAGCGTTTGTATAAACAGTTTAACTTGCTAAACTTGCCACATTCAGTTTATCACAAGCTGACTGTCTCCACTGTAAGGACAAACCACAAAGTGATAGAGTTTCTTTAGTCCTAACACACCATCCTTTAGCCAGACAGATTAGTAGAATTGTCCAACGCAACTTTACCTTACTAACAAGAGACAACACATCTAACGACATTTTTACCGCCTCACCCTTAATTTCTTTCAAACGTGAGAGAAACTTGAAAGACAGTCTTGTACATTCCAAATTACAGACTAAAATGTCTATATTTGCATAAATGAACGGAACTGGTCCGTATGGACGAACCATTTGCCTCACGGGCGATTATATCATCAACTTATCGACTCTCTCCAGTTCTATCTTTACTTTTCACGTAAAAGGCCAATTCACCTGTACATCAGACTGCATTATTTATTGCATTCATTATACTAGATGTAAACAACTCTATATTGGGAAACTATACGCAGATTAGTTGACAGATACCGCGAACATCTCCTACTTGTACTCAACGGCACCCTCGGCCACCCAGTTCCCAAGCACTTCAACTCTCCAGACCACAACGGAAATGACGACAAGAGCGTACTTGTTTCATTACATGCCCCCCCAGAACAAGCGTGATCGTGAAAGCCTAGAACACAGACTCATATTTAAACTAAATTTTCTCGCATCACATAGAATTAGTGAACGTTTTACTTTTAATTAAGTGATGCTTCCGTTAATATCTATTGGCCACCCCTGTTAACTGGACACCGCCTACACTAATTCCCCTGATTATTATTATTAAGTTACTATTTTATCATTTTTAGAATTTATGTTTATCATTTTTCTTTGTACTTTTAATTTCTATCACTTTAATACTTGTTTTCCATTTTAAAACTGTTTTTACAAACGCTTCAACACAATGCTTGTTTGTTTTGAATTTCGCGCAAAGCTACACGAGGGCTATCTGCGCTAACCGTCCCTAATTTAGCAGTGTAAGACTAGAGGGAAGGCAGCTAGTCATCACCACCCACCGCCAACTCTTGGACTACTCTTTTACCAACTAGTAGTGAGATTGGCCGTCACGTTATATCGCCCCAACGGCTGAAAGGACAATCATGTTTGGTGGAACGGGGATTCGAACCCGCGAATGGCAGATTGCGAGTCGAGCGCCCTAACTACCTGGCCCTCAACATAATGTTTCTTCTATTAATATTTTTGTTAATGTGCTCCACACAGTACGTACGTAATTTCGAATCTCTGTATATTCTAACCCTTCAACAATTTTGTCTAAGCCTTCTTTCCATGTAACACGGTTTATACTGCCTGACGATGGGCTTCTGTCTGAAACGTTGCAAATAATAATACAGTTTTTGTTATAGACGTGTGTTTTAACATTTTTGAATTTTTTTTCATATCTAACATAGGGGGATAAAAAAAACTACACTTCCAAGATGAAAATAAAATAAACATAGCAAGAGGGAATCCTCAATAGCCACGGCACAGTACTTATAATTATTTTAGGCAAGATTAGAGTAAATTTATTTATGAGACCTTGAGTATGGTTAAATATAATTAATTGAAAGGGCTTGATCTTATGAGTCCAAAAGTGTAATTAGATCTCAAATCGGTTAAGAGATAACGGAGCTATGAGCTAAAAGTTTATACATCAAAATCTCAAAGCCATTCTACGAGCCGTTATGCCGCGGCTAAAAATATATCCGGTTGTGACAATTACCCATTCTATAGTTTATTTGATGAGTTAATTCTCAGATTTTACTGATTTCTGGAAAAACCATGACCATTCGAAAAATCTGACTCTTTTTCTGTTAAATAATGTAAACTCGTATGGACCCGCCCTTGAGAAGTAACGGTGTAAACCAGTGTGGATCTTCCCCCTGAGAACTGTGTTTGATACTAAAACATGTTTGTGAGCGATTAGAATGCTAGGAAACCATAAAACTCGCACTTGTTGTCCAGCACGTTAAATACACGCGAACAATAAAAATGAAGTTTTTATAAAAGGAATATTTTACAAAAACAGAAAGTAGCGTTTTTATTTTTAAAATAGTTTTATTCTTTATGTAAGAATCTAAAGTTTTATTTAAATTACGCGTGGGATTACTTTTCGACTAGATAATTTAATATTATTTATCATGTACTGTAGCTTGTTCTTTGTGAATTTCGACCTTTAGATACCTGTAATTTTAGTTATCAATATATACTTTGCCCGCCCCAGCGGCAAGTATGAGGGCTTATAACGCTAAAAATAGGATTTCGATACCTGCGGTGGGAAGGGCAGGAATAGTCCATTGTGTAGCTTAATGCTTACAAATAAACAATGTATACTTAAATATCCAAATATTGTGCTAAACATTTATATTTTTATAACCCAAAAATCATTGGAAAAGTATTCCAAGAATATGAATACACCAAGATAGAACATAATTCATTATTAGTAGCTCTCTCAACGGAGGTTGGGCATGTCTTGTAGTTAGCGTGCAAAATCGCGATGTGCACTTTGAGTCAGTGTTTACATTATAAGAGCAATGACCAATTCTCACATTCGATTAAAAAAGTCAAAATTTTGGTTGTTGGTGCTGTGTATAGTTACCTTCCTCTTGTCTATCATTACAAAATTAGAGATGGCTTGCGCAGAAAGCCCTTGTGTAACTTTGCTCGAACAACTCAAATAATCAAACAAATTCTCTTGACAACACAGTGAAGGGAGATTGCAAATAAAATTCACTTAAAAGTCCATCAGATACTGAATCACCAGGAAGAAATCAAATTGCCCACACTAGTATCTCTCATTTAAAAAACGAATATTTCAGTGTCTAATTTGGTGGTTCGTATAATTTCTCCGAAATGGAGCCAAAGGCCACCCGGAGATGTCACTTATCTTAACCATCCTCACCAGTATACAGTAGTGTCTAATCTGTCAGTAGACAGTAAAATAACGTCATATAAGGGACGCTTAACTTTGCAGTTAGTAGTGTCGTGACGTAAGTAAAACGTGCCTAAGCCACACTTGTCTGGGTACTCAGCTCAATTCATGTGGAACGGGTCTTTGTCTCGTGTATTGTTCCAAACCAAGGCACGTTCTGTGTCTGGAAGTTAATCTGAACGATAATGTTAATTTATAAAA
>NW_013742403.1:0-12994 GCF_000517525.1 Limulus polyphemus | reverse complement strand
ACAGCGGTATGTCTGCGAACTTACAATGCTAGAAACCGGGTTTCGATACCCGTGGTGGGCAGAGCACAGATAGCCCTTGTGTAGTTTTGTGCATAATTAAAAACAAACAAACAAGTATGACAATAGAGGGGGTTTAAGTCTGTCAAGATCCACGGTTGGAGATAGACCTTATTGTTTTTTGTAAATGTTTGCCGCCATATTAAGCAGTTGTGCGTAAACATGGCCATCAGAATGAACACGATCTGTAATCCTACGGGCAACAATGGAGCCGAAACATTTTCTTTGAAACTGAAACTAAACCTCGGTATTTTTATTTCATGTAAGCATATGGTTTCTGTAGGGAAAAAACAAGACGAGTCACAATATACAAAATCGTAACTATTTTTAACATTTCATTGACTTTTCTTGGTAAAGATAACCTAACAAGATCAGACACTAACCTTTTCACTGACTGTCCTAGGCAGAGGATGGTTGGTTACAGACAAATTGTGTTTGTCGCTGGTAACATACTTCAGCAATGCATTTCCGACGGCTGCTAGAGACACAGCAGGACTGTGGAAAGCTTGACTGTTGAACAAGGACGTGAGATCTATCGTGTCACTTGTAGCGTTTTTATAAAACGTTGCAGCTATCATGTTGTGAAGATTATAATATCCTATATCTTTTTTACCTTGGTTAACCAAGTAATCAACGATATCTACGGAGGAATTGACTCGAAGAACATCGTTATCGGTGCCTCGAAACTGGGATCTAAATTTGTCGGCTAACGTGGCTGCAACCGTTTCTTTCTGAAATTGGTAAGGAACAGTGGTACCATGAAACTCTGAAAGACTCAATAGTAAATGGGGTGAATCTTTGGGTTTTGGTAGCGTTTTCAGCACAATAAGAGTTATTGTAATTAAGAGAGCTGGTAAAACCAACTGAGACAAGGTCAACATCCAGTTACGCAATGAGTAGAGAATTCTTTTCATCAGAAGAGCCTGGAATTGCTGGATGAAAAGGACAAATCCCGTGTTCCTTTCACAGTTGAGTGGCTTCAAATCGGTGATAGCCGTTTCACCTGTAATAAAGGAAATCAAGAAAGTCTCTTTGATGTATTTTCTGCTTGTGCCTAGCAAATATTGTTAATTACATTTCTAAAGATATTATAACTTAAAACATTAACGCAGGAACACACATTTTTAACAGCTTTAACTGGAGGAGGACAATTTTAAGGTATGTTCTGTTGCTGTGACAGACAAGTCATAACTTTAGACTACAGTTATTACTGTTAACCCATCTCTGAAGTTAAGGACATTTTTTATAAATCTCACATATTAAAGTTTTAGTAACCATCCCTCGTTTAGAACTAGAGGTAAGACAACTAGTCAACACCACCAACAGATAGTGGGATTGACCATCATATTATAATGCCCCCATAGCTACAAGGATGAGCATGTTCAGTGATAGGATTTGATTCCCAGACCCGCAGATTGTGAATCAAGTGCCCTAGCCACCAGGCCATGCCAAGCCACTTCTTTGTTGGAAGAAGGCTAAACTCTTATGAAGTTAATGTTTGAAAAATGAGGATTAAGTAAGATTAAAAAAGTTTATAAAATCTTCATTACTGATGAAAACTACATCCTAAGTTTAGAAAATTTTCGAAAGTGAAAGAAAAAGTTTATTATTCAAATTGAAGATAAGCCTAACATACTGATCTAAGTTTGTTAGCATGTAAGTTAATACTGTATGATTTTACCCATTTACTGATCTAAGTTTGTTAGCATGTAAGTTAATACTGTATGATTTTACCCATTTACTGATCTAAGTTTGTTAGCATGTAAGTTAATACTGTATGATTTTACCCAATTACTGATCTAAGTTTGTTAGTATGTAAGTTAATACTGTACGATTTTACCCATTTACTGATCTAAGTCTGTTAGTATGTAAGTTCATACTGTACGATTTTACCCATTTACTGATCTAAGTTTGTTAGCAGTATTAACTTACATTACAGTATTAACTTACATACTAACAAACTTAGATCAGTAAATGGGTAAAATCATACAGTATTAACTTACATGCTAACAAACTTAGATCAGTAAATGGGTAAAATCATACAAATGGGTAAAATCACCATGTTGAAACCATTTTGAAGTTCCTCCTCTCCATGTTGTTTCAACAGCTCCTTCATGGCAGCACTGGAGTATTCCCCAACTCTGTCAGATGAACACATTTAAAGTAGATTAATAACGATGAACAAGGAGGGTTTAATTTGATGAGTGGAAAAAATTCGTTTTTCCATCCAATATTTATAAAGGTATACTGTCTGTAAAGCAGACATGATAACATAGAGAGAAATCTATTTTACATTCATCGTAATTTGTCGTAGCTCTCTGATGCTATATTTACTAGAAATCTACCACCAAGGCGCACTGTGTGTTATAAGTACTAGCGCACTGTGTGTTATAAGTACTAGCGCACTGTGTGTTATAAGTATTAGTGCACTGTGTGTTATAAGTACTAGCGCACTGTGTGTTATAAGTACTAGCACACTGTGTGTTATAAGTACTAGCACACTGTGTGTTATAAGTACTAGCGCACTGTGTGTTATAAGTACTAGCACACTGTGTGTTATAAGTACTAGCACACTGTGTGTTATAAGTACTAGCGCACTGTGTGTTATAAGTACTAGTGCACTGTGTGTTATAAGTATGAATGCACTGTGTGTTATAAGTAATATACCAGGACTTCATGAAGTTTGTTTTAAATATTCACATAAAACTACACAAAGGTTACCTCCACTAGCCATCCTGAGTTTTGAAATGATGGACATGCAGCTAGACAACAGCACCCACAGCCAGTTCTTGGGCTACTCTAATCAGGTAGTGAGATTTAACCATTACTCTTATGACACACCCATGATCCCAAATGTGGAGTATGATTTTACAGAAACGGGATGCAAGACATAGACCCTCTTGCTAACCACCAGGCCACACCAGACCCATTTGTATGAGGTTTTGTTGCCACAAACCATGAGAATTCTTATACAGTGATGTAACCTGTTTGTGAAAAAACTGTAATAAACTTATATAAAGTACAAAAGCAGTATCCAACCTATATAAAAGCCAGTGTATGTGTCACGTCACGCTTGATTTCTTGAAATAGAAGGAGTCATAAAAGCTAAAATGCATTTATCCAGATAGAATAGTTCGATTACTGTCTACTTATTACGATTCTAGTGACAGGGGTCGTGAAGAGAGGGGTGCCGTGAAACCTTATAAGTGTAGTGAGTGTTGATATAATAAGCCTAAAGTAAAGACGTAGTGTGGGATCAGCTAGTCTAGAGCCAAGTGCCTAAACTTTATCATGAAATTAAAAACATCGATTCAATTTTAAACTTAAATCGTTTCTGAATTAAGCTATTTTATCTTATATCACCAACGTTTTTAATAAAAAAACAAACCTCTTTAATCAACGAAGCCCCTAAATTAAGAAATCAACAAATATTTTTCCAGTTTTGTTGTCTATACATTTCATTTTATACTTTCAGTACATAGACAAACAACAATATTAGGTTATACTTTTCTTGCTAAGCGACATGACATAAAAGTCATTGTTAGAACGTAGTGTTACCAAAATGTACTGGCTTTTCTATATATTAGAAGTTGTTAATCTAACTGATTTTTACCAATAATTATTCTACGAATACGTCACGAATTCATTTCATGAATGATCTTAATTTTGATTGGCTGACAAAGAAACTTACTGACGTTTGACTGCCTGCTTCACTTTTCTGCCTTTTTGTTGGTCAAGCTCGATTTTGCAAAATGTATGTATTTCAGTTAGCTATGAAATGTGAGGTTAGGGTATACTATGGGGTGGGGATAATAGTACTTGCCCCATCATTTTTGACAGGCTATACTCTAGTATTACGAAGGCAGTTAATTATATATTACAGAAGCACTATTAGTTATAAAGTTTATTTAAAATAATCTTGTATAGCGTCAGCAGTTTTACAACTTACAGTCGACAAGTTCCTAACCCTTGCCAACTAAACACTGATTGTCTATAAAAACAATAGTATTATTGATGATAAAGTTATCCTTGAATAAAGATAACATTCACTCCATAACGTCAAGGTAAGTTTAATCAAATCACTGTATGATTTGAACGAACATTTACACTGAGTAGTTATAAAATGAAAATAAAGTATTTCAGTTCACAGTTGAGGTATACCAAATTATTTTAGTGTAATAAGAAAATCTTCTAACTTTTCCATATCTTTATGTGGTGTTTTTGGAAACACGCTAGGATCCTCGGGTTAATTCACTTTCTTGTATCTACGGTAACATAAGAGGAACCATGTTTAAAAAAATTCGAAGTGTAGTAAATGGGATAACTCACTATTTTTTTCCACAAAAAAATTGAATTCTTTACAATAATTTTCCTAATATTAGCTTATTTTGGATAAATGTTGTAACTGAAAATCATCAATATTGGTCTGCTGATAAACATTCCGAAAGTTATACTTAACATGCTGTCACAAGAAGACACGTTAAACTTGAAACGTCCTGACACACTGTTGAGTGGTTCAGAAAAGATGAGTTTAATGAATCAGAATTCGTCCACGTACATTTATAACACAGTTACAATATTAACAGGTTTTTTTTTTATCGCTCACTTTATGAACACTTCTTCCATCGTTGTAACAGATGCACCGTAACTGGAAATCTTCAGTTCTTTCTTTTTGTCTTCGAGTTCAGTAAAGAGGTTCTCGAAGTACGGACTACCCTTATCAGGCAGGCTGAAAGAAAGTTCGGCTCCAACATTGCTCACCATCTCTGCATTTGGTACGTAAGTACATATCAGAGAAGTGGTGGCTGTAACGTCACATTGTGGTTCTTTTACTATTACCAGGTGGTAACCAGCACCTGAAAAACAAAACAGTCATTAACACCTCACATTCTACAACAATACCTGTAAACTACATCATCATCCAGGTGAGTTATTAACACCTCACATTCTACAAAAATACCTGTAAACTACATCATCATCCAGATTATAACATTCATCTTTCAGTAGAAAGGTAAGAAAACTTCAACTACAATTTTTATCTTCACCTTTAGTATTTCAAAACAGCTTCATACTCTGTTACTCATTTGAAATGCTATGAAAAAAAAAATGAATTCTTTAACATTTTTAATCAAGCATAAAAAATACTAACTTTATATGTGTAATACATCGTTTTCCGTCAAACAGATCAACTAACAGACATAAGTCACTGGGGGGGAGTTAATTATAACTGGTTTCTACAATTGGGTTCTTCTATCGTAACTGTTTAACAAAGCGTACTTTTTCTCACCATACTTTTTCTTTAGAAACAGAGGAGAACCACAACACTGTATTTCCCCCTCTGCCATGATGGCTATTCTGTCACCCAGAATGTCTGCTTCCTCCATGAAATGAGTAGTCAATAGGATGGTACGATTCTGTTTCTCTGCTTGTAGCAAATCCCAAATAAAACGTCGTGCAGAAGGATCCATACCCGACGTGGGTTCGTCCAAAAGTACCACCTAATTAAGTACACAGATCATTTATTTTCCTGCCAGTTTTCTGCATGAAATCTTTGAGAATTCCGTTTAAGTGAACTTGTGCTTAGATGCAGTAACTTATCCCTCAAGTTACCATGGTTTTTATACTGTTTACTCGCAGGAGGTCCACAAACTGCATTTTACAGTCGCAACATTCAGAGTAAAGATAGGTGAAATCACTTTTTATGTAATATACATAGTGGGATTAATTGCAATATTGGAGGGGATTTTTTTTACAGTTTTTTGTGCAACTCAACTGTATATCATTAGAATCCTGTACACAACAAATCACCTGACCGACAAACAATTTGATGTGTGGTTTAGAAAAGTATTAAAAAACAAACAAACATTAATACTAGTTTAGAAGGTCATTGGCCAGATACATTCTATAACAAAGATTTTTATGTCATTTTGTACAGGTATGCACAACTAAGATATATTTCAATAACACAGCTCTGAGAGGGTGGATATTGTCATTTTGTACAGATACGCACAACTAAGATATATTTCAATAACACAGCTCTGAGAGGGTGGATATTGTCATTTTGTACAGGTATGCACAACTAAGATATATTTCAATAACACAGCTCTGAGAGGGTGGATATTGTCATATCCACCCTCTCAGAGCTGTGTTATTGAAATATATCTTAGTCGTGCATACTTGTACAAAATTACGATATCCACCCTCTCAGAGCTGTGTTATTGAAATATATCTTAGTCGTGCTTACCTGTACAAAACTACAATATCCACCCTCTCAGAGCTGTGTTATTGAAATATATCTTAGTCGTGCGTACCTGTACAAAATTGTAGTTTTGTACAGGTATGCACGACTAAGATATATTTCAATAACACATCTCTGACAGGGTGGATAAAAAGCTAATTTATTTTTTATCTACCCTCTTAAAACTGTGTTATTGAGGTATAAGATTTAAAGGTATTTTAGACGAGGAAGTCTGATGTAAAGTGTGTTTCTACATCTTTATACTCTTTCACCTCCAAAGCTGAGAAGCCATTACTGGGGTCTAATGGTTGCTTCCCAGTTTTGAAGACAGGAATATGAGCCCATCGGCTCACATTTGACAACGAAACCATCACCAGCTTGTCTGAACCTGTATCACTAGTTACCAGCCAGGTGCTTTAGCCAACTGAACTAGCAGTCTGAACCTGTATCACTAGTTACCAGCCAGGTGCTTTAGCCAACTGAACTACCAGTGAAATGTTTAATAGACCCAATAGACCCCAATTGGGGTTTTCCAACTAATACACAGTATTGTTAAGGTACTTGGTATCTACAGGGTCATTAGGTGTAGGGGGGGGGCATCAGTCAAGATGCAGAATGTTCTGGGGACCTCTTCAAGAGAGGATATTTTTGGTTTAAAACCTGGTAAGAAGAATCATGAATCTGTATCATATTTGAATTAATTTTAATTACTTTGAAAGAGTTTGAACATTACGAGGCCATGTACTAACCGTAACATTGCTACTGAATACTGTAATTTAGAGTTACATCAGCCAAGTTTTTTTTTACAGTAATACAGATTATCGTGCAATGACTTTTGAGGGTCTGAATGTCTGTATAATCACTTTTATATCTCAACCCACCTCTGATCCACCAACCAGAGCTATGCCTACTGATAATTTCCGTTTCATTCCACCAGACAAGGTCTTGGCAAGGGCTTCTCGTTTGTCTTCTAGTCCAAGAGCTATGATCATTCTTTCCACTTCTGGTTGTACCAGGTCAGAGATATAACCTTTTAACTGTTAGAACAAGAACAAAAAGGGAAATCGAAATGCAATGTGAGCAAATATAACACCAAATGTTTAGAAACATTTCAACATAAGCATGTAGATTCAAGAAAAAAATATAACTGCTATTAAGAATTTCTTTAACTCTTTGTTTTACTTTTTAAATCTCAACCACATGTTTAAGAATACACATATATATAAGGATGAAAGAACAAAATAAATCTTAAATAGTTCATTAGTTTGATTCTGACTTTAAATCGAGCAAACTTTTGACAAATAAAACTATTAGACACAATAACTTCATCAAAAATATTACCATTAACCTTGTTTGAGGAAAACTGGAGTTTATTACAAGAATTTTCTATTAATTTAACTGAAATAATGAAGTATATTTATCTTTATAAGCCCATAAGTTTTCTACTACAGGTTCGTCAGGAGCTTTCAATAACCTACAACCAACTGCATTAGCTAACTTGTAAGTAATCGAAGCTGTGATAGTGAATATTGAGCCAATATATATATAATTTATTATTTTATTTACCAAAAACAGTATGGATTCAAAACCATTCTACAAAAACTGAAGAATAGATTACGTATACCTTAAGCCTTTTTTAAAATTATTTATACTGTCCTAATATATAATTGGGCAATATATGAATGTAAAATATACATTCCTGAAGGCCGATTGTTTGTCTGTTATATAAAAAGATAAATATAGTTAAAACTACATAGGTGACAAAAATATCTAAATTGAATAATAGGTTGAACAATCATCAAGTTTTTTTATATTTTTATTTATAGAATGATGAAGTTTCAAGCTAGCGCTCTTCTTCGAATTGTAGAGCTGTTCAAACTGACGATGAGCACTAGCTTGAAATGTATCATATGATCTGACGATGATCACTAGCTTGAAATGTCATCATACGATCTGACGAAGAGTGCTAGCTTGAAACATCATCATCATACAATCTGACGATGAGCACTAGCTTGAAATGTCATCATACGATCTGATGAAGAGTGCTAGCTCGAAACATCATCATACAATCTGACGATGAGCGTTAGCTTGAAATGTCATAATACGATCTGACGAAGAGTGCTAGCTTGAAATGTCATAATACGATCTGACGAAGAGTGCTAGCTCGCAACGTCATCCTTCTTCAAATAAAAATATAAAAAACTTGGAAATTGTTCAACTTGTCATTTAATTTTGTTTGTCTGTTACAATCACAGTCATTCTAAGCACTCTAAAGTCCCACTACAATATACAGTTGAAATTAAAACACAGAATGTCACCACAACATTTTCATCAAGT
This sequence comes from Limulus polyphemus, assembly GCF_000517525.1. Lineage (NCBI taxonomy): Eukaryota > Metazoa > Arthropoda > Merostomata > Xiphosura > Limulidae > Limulus > Limulus polyphemus. The sequence goes on along the minus strand of NW_013742403.1, from coordinate 4,362 downwards.
TGTTACGTTGTTGTTAATCTGCAGTTATTGTAATGTTAGGCTATCATCTCCTAAAGCACAATATAAAACACACTGTTCCTCTGTTAAGTCATAGAGAAATATAGTCCTCATATGTTATTAGTATTCTTGGATGAAGAGACTCCTCTCTATATTTTAATACTGTAAATTAACTAGAGAGTTGATAACAATCGATATTCTTCCAATCGGAGTAAGCTATGTACCTAGAACAAAACTAAAAATCAACCTGGCCATCAGTTTAACTAATTAAGTATTTTTTCTCACATTTCTACTTATAAAGATTAGAATACATTATTTAATCACTTAGGTACCCTCACGGTTAACGATATTTTCGGCCGTAAACCTAATAATAGTTCATGAGGTTCGGTCCAGCTTAGGAGGTTCTGGTTAGTCCTAAATCCATATATTAAGCTAACATTGCAAAACAATACTTATAATAAAATTATGACAATAAAATCAAAACTAAAAGTAATGACATTTGATATACTAACTAGTATAACCAACACTGTCAAGGAAAGTAACAGTAAATAGATAAGTTAGTACACCTTGCTTAGGAAAGACAGAAACACTAGCTTTTGGTTTGAATTACTGGCACAGAATACATGTCTTTGGAAATTGTAACCTTGCTCTCCACTTCTTCCTAGTTTGTTTGTTTGTTTGTTTTTGAATTTCGCGCAAAGCTACACGAGGGCTATCTGTGCTAGCCGTCCCTAATTTACCAGTGTAAGACTAGAGGGAAGGCAGCTAGTCATCACCACCCACTGCCAACTCTTGGGCTACTCTTTTACCAACGAATAGTGGGATTGACTGTCACATTATAACACCCCCATGGCTGAAAGGACGAGCATGTTTGGTGTGACGGGGATTCAAACCCGCGACCCACAGATTGAGAGTCGAGCACCCTAACCACCTGGCCATGCCGGGCCCAATTCTTCCTGGTATATTTTGACCAAAGAAACTCATTAAGCCACTCCTTCTGTAGTAAAGCCTGATTCATTAATAATACAAAAATGAATGTGATGTTACATCGTAATAACAATTGATAGTAACGGATAATACGACCGAATTATGACGTAATATCACACATATTACCTTCTCTAAGACTTGGGAAAAAACAAACAAAGTATCAAATATTAAAGTAGTAATGACAAAAAGGAATGGATTAATCTCTTAAGCTGATTTCTATATAGTTCATATGTAATCCGTACACCGTACTTTGCAAAAAAACTCTAGATGTTCAGTTACAGTCAGGTCGTCGAACAGGACATCATGTTGTGGACAAATTCCGAGTCCAGAGTGGACTCCAATGATGTCTTTGCAGATATCAAAACCATTCACTAGTGCCGTCCCTGAAGTTGGTGGGAATAGTCCTGTGTAGAAAAGTATCCACATTAGTGGTGTTTAATAAGGTAGCGTAAAGCACATTTTGACAGGGATACGGGATGTCCTTCCACAAAATGTAACTGACCAAGAACTTAAGAAACAGCTAATAAAACTTAACATCATTATAAACTTTTAAAGTGAAAAGGTCAAAAGAATTGACCTGGTATAATTATTAATATTTGAAAATAGTAAAAAACACTTGCAACTATACATCCCCTAGCCTGATATGATCTGGAAAAAATGTAAAATAATCCATTAATTTGCCATGATGCTTCAACCATCAGCCCATGACTTTGTATAATTGTTTAATTCACCTGTTAAGTTTTATTGTTTAACTCATCTATTAAGTTTTATTGTTTAACTCATCTGTTAAGTTTTATTGTTTAACTCACCTGTTAAGTTTCATTGTTTAACTCACCTGTTAAATTGTATTGTTTAACTCATCTGTTAAGTTTATTGTTTAACTCATCCGTTAAGTTTTATTGTTTAACTCACCTGTTAAGTTTTATTGTTTAACTCATCTATTAAGTTTTATTGTTTAACTCATCTGTTAAGTTTTATTGTTTAACTCACCTGTTAAATTGTATTGTTTAACTCATCTGTTAAGTTTTATTGTTTAACTCATCTGTTAAGTTTTATTGTTTAATTCATCTGTTAAATTGTATTGTTTAACTCATCTGTTAAATTGTATTGTTTAACTCATCTGTTAAGTTTTATTGTTTAACTCATCTGTTAAGTTTTATTGTTTAATTCACCTGTTAAATTTTATTGTTTAATTCACCTGTTAAATTGTATTGTTTAACTCATCTGTTAAGTTTTATTGTTTAACTCATCTGTTAAGTTTTATTGTTTAATTCACCTGTTAAATTTTATTGTTTAATTCACCTGTTAAATTGTATTGTTTAACTCATCTGTTAAGTTTTATTGTTTAACTACATCTGTTAAGTTTTATTGTTTAACTCATCCTTTAAGTTTTATTGTTTAACTCACCTGTTAAGTTTTATTGTTTAACACATCTGTTAAGTTTTACTGTTTAACTCATCCGTTAAGTTTTATTGTTTAACTCACCTGTTAACATCGAAACAGTTGTTGATTTTCCTGCCCCATTGTGTCCTAATAATGCTGTAATCTGACTTCTGAACATGTTAACACTAATGTTGTTGACAGCACATTTCTCCCCAAACACCTAGAAAGATAAAACAATAAGAAGACATTTCTATCCTCTCTCTGGTCTTATCTATAATGTTCACTACCTGACGTACCCATTCAAAGAACTAGGAAAACATGTTCACTACCTGACGTACCCATTCAAAGAACTAGGAAAACATAGGGTTCTGTAGGAAAGTCTGATCCAAATATCAACCCAGCCTGTGTCACTCCCCAGGGGGTGCTACGGGTTCTTTGCCAGATTTGGTTATAAGAAGACATTTCTATCCTCTCTCTGGTCTTATCTATAATGTTCACTACCTGACGTACCCATTCAAAGAAAACATAGGGTTCTGTAGGAAAGTCTGATCCAAATATCAACCCAGCCTGTGTCACTCCCCAGGAGGTGCTACGGGTTCTTTGCCAGATTTGGTTATAATTGGTCTGGTGATTCGTCAATTATAAGCTGACACACATACCGAGTTTTGTAAATATCGATTCAGCTTGTTAGGCAATATAAAATCTCTTGGTTTTTCCTGAGTCCGTAAGCGGCTTTATAACCAGTGAATAAACTAACGTTTGCTACTCCTAGGGGAAAATATTATTTCTTTTACAATAAATGACGATTTGCACACTAAAAGAGTCAATTTACACAACAAATGTTTACACTGATTTGAAATGGTCAATTATTGACCATTATGTCTACACAGTAACTAATCACTTTAGGATCTGGCCACTAAAAGTTTAGGTTCTGTAGGACACCTCCTCCCCCTAATTGATTCAGGTATTTCCCTAAAGATTATCATCTGTAAGAAATAGTCGAAAACATCCATAAAACAACTACGAGTGGAGTTTTCAAGAGAGTTTTTTAAAATACGACTCCTTAGTTGGGCCAGGTACTGTGTTGAAAAAAGTGTTTTCTCAAGAGTTTTTTAAAAATGTTCCTACTAACTGACTTCCTTATACGGTTTAATATTTACACTAATGTTTTTCTCTTGCTTTTTTTTGTTCTGATTTCATAATAATAGGGTAACAGTTTAATACACAGAAAAAAGTCTTGAAACTCTCGTTAGAAACAGCAATAATTATACTTTCATATCAAGAAATAAGACGTTTCTTAAATACCTTGGTCAATGACAATATCTGTATTCCAGACATTAACCCAACTGGTTCCTTCTCAAAATACTCCCCATTGTCATTGCTTAGTTTAGTTGGAAAAGGATGGTGATCATTGCCTTTTGAAGTACACCAGTAGGATTTCTAGAAGAAAGTTAAATATTGTTATATCCCCAAACCAATGATAGTCCACAGATTGAGATTGTACTTGTATCAATCACGACGTTAGGAAAACAAGTAGGTTCGATAAATTACAGACAAAAGTAATTTGTCCCTGATGAAGAAAGGTCCACCTTCCAAGAACACTCAAGTTATACGGGTTTGTATTTTTCTTACATACACACACATCTCTTCGTTAGGTATAGCTTGCCAAACCCCAGCCATTGAAAGATAGCGTGACCTGGTGTCTGGTAATATTTAGTAAATTTTCATTAAAAACGTTTTTTTAGGTATATATATATTTTTTGCAAAATAATAATAAATAATATCACAGAAAAGACTAGAATGGTACTCTAATTTCCAATAAATAATAAAATATATTATTATAAAGACAAACTACTGGTAATACATGTTATATAAAATATATTATTATAAAGACAAACTACTGGTAATACATGTAACATAAAATATATTATTATAAAGACAAACTAATGGTAATGCATGTAACATAAAATATATTATTATAAAGACAAACTAATG
>NW_013742402.1:0-12031 GCF_000517525.1 Limulus polyphemus | reverse complement strand
AAAAACAAAAGAAGTATTAAACAGATATGAAGGGCCATCAAGTCAAAACATTGATATTTGGCGTTATGTATTATAAAGGCTGATGTAACTAACAATGTAATATCACATGACATGGGGTAAAAATGTAAATTATCGTATCTTATAAATATTTCCTGAAGACAACGTAGAGGCTGTTGAAACATGTACATGCAGAGTGTGCTTCTAGAGTGGAAGCTGTTGACAGTTTCAGTAAGGTTTTTAAAACTGTGTAAATATAAAATTTTGATTTTAATTATTTATTAAGTTTTAAAATTGAATAATTCACTACTAAAACTTTCTAAAAGTTCTTTTAAAACTAAAAAAACATTTCTGACAGTGTTGATACTGTGAGTACTTGCCTCATCTTCAAAGGTTTGAATTAGTCATCCCTGTTATTGCAATTTTTAAGAGATTTCTCAGAACTCGACAAAATTTTAGAAAATTACACTACAAATCTATTCAAAACCCAAATTACACTACAAATCTATTCAAAACCCAAAATTACACTACAAATCTATTCAAAACCCAAATAAAACAAAACATGTTCAAGCATGCTTATTGCACGGGTATTTTCTTTAAGATATAAAAATGTAAAATATTTTTTATGGGCATAAAAACAACTTAAAGAATACTTCAAAAATTGGCTTTAAAAAATCATTTTGATACTGCAGCATTATGTGAAAATTATGATTTTAAAATTTTGCAGTAGAAAAACGTTTTTTGTGAAATTAACATGCATTGGTAAGAGTTGCTCTTAGTAGGCCTCGTGCCTATTCATATAATCGTTTTTTCTCTTCGTATTTATATGCAGTGGATGGACAGACATCTGTTTTCCCAAGTTGTGATATTTGAAGCCACGGACTAAAACAAAAACTATGATATCCATGTTTGAAAAGTTGTTTACAAAACTTCCTTGCCAACATTTTCAATATTTTGCACCTTCAGGGAAATAGATTTTAACCAGTCGACTGTTCATACCCTAGACAGAGCTGACTGTGTGAAAAAAGTGCAACACCAACAGACAGTCATCCATTTTCCCCAAATTATATTATTGTGAAAACAATGAGGTTAATATTAGCTATTTATCATGGATATTTTCTGAGACAATATACATATATAATGGGACATTGGTGTCTGTACTAGTAGTTGATAATTAATATCTGAGGTGAGGATAAATGATTTGAAAAAGTGGCAATATGATGTTACAGATTTTTATTTATTTTGTAGGTGGCCGTGTTCTCTCAGTATACAGATATGAACATGATGGGATCTTGTAAGTAGAGAAGACTTTGTGCGGGTGTTTAATAGCATTCCACCTACACCATGCCAGACATTGCTGTTGTATTTAGCAAAGAAAAACTACAGCTCCTTACCTAGGCACGTTAGCTTGTAGTAAGCACAGATTAGGAGTCAGTTGTATGTGTCCAAAATATTTCAATTCTTTTCAGTCTTAAGAAGAAACATCAAGGTAACATAAGACAGGAAAGGTTTTACACCAGAATAGCAATTCTAACTGTTCATATCCACATAGTAATGCTACAAAAGTCTAGCTGACAAATTATCATATTTTATTGTTTTATATATATGTATAAAATATGGTATTGTGAAAAATTAGTTATTTGTAGCAGTTTTTTTTCTGCTTCTTGGGTAATGTCCTAACTGAACTATTTTGCAAGGTTAATTTACTGGTTTACTCCTGATTCATTGTTCATTTTGACACTTTTCTAGGAAGCTTTGAATATATATATTTTTTTTAAATACAAGTAGTACAAGTTGTTCAGATCATTTGGATTACTAGAAACTGTCTTGGAAATATAATACATACTCCTGAAGAGAGGTAGTCTTAGAATGAATTTTTTACTGTGCTCATATAATCAACTAACAGAACAGTTGTTTAGATCACTTGAATTACTAGAAACTGTCTTGGAAATATAATACATACTCCTGAAGAGAGGTCGTCTTAGAATGAATTTTTTATTGTGCTCATATAATCAACTAACAGAACAGTTGTTTAGATCTTTTAATTCCATTGTCTTGTTATCACATGGAATAGAAGTAGTTGGGAATGAATATTGTAGTACATTTTCTTTTTGTACTGAAGTGATATTTTGCCCAATACCAGAGCTTTTCAGACCAACTAGGATACAACATACACAGTAGTGGTTGAGATACTATTTATGTTATTAAATTACTTGACAACAACTGCATTAAGTTGGTGATATGTAATTTTTCATCAATTTTTAGTTATGTCATCAGAATTTTGGTAAGGATTATTTGTCATTACTTAACACTATATATATTAATTTTTATTTTCTTGAATTAGTAATATAAAGATAAATGGTGGGTCTTTTATGTGAAATAGAAAAAATATTAACAAAAAAACCTCTATTTAAGTTCAACTGTATACCGGTGATGGAGGGGGATAGAACCCCTTATCACAAGGGGGCCCAAAAAGATTCATTAATCGTAACTTTTATGTATTATAGCATAATTGTTTTTTATCAGTTCTGTACTTTTTTTTTCGATACACTGTCCTTTTTATATTTCAGATAAAACTGAATAGGGGAAAGGGGTATCATTGTAAAACTTTGCACTGGGGTGCCCACAGAAAACAAGGTGCCAGTCCTCAATGTTATGTAGCTTTTTTGCATTTATTTCCTTGGAGTTAAGTTAGTTTAGAACAGATTTGGTGTATCTGTATAGTAGTACATGTTTATATATCAAGGTTTACACACCTTGTGAATTCCTCCTGCTATTTTAGATGAACAACTTTAAGTATTGCATATATGCTTTTGATCTGTACAGAAGACCATAAAATGTGGGAGAGGGGGGGGGGTCAAGATTTGTTTTGGGGTTCTCAGAATTGACTTTTTGAACTGACTTAAAAACTGACCAAAGGGTGTTAATAATTGTTCAATACAAGGGGTACAAACGTTTTTACATAGTTGTATACTAATTCTTTACTATTTATCTGTACTAACAATATAAAAGTCAGAAAAATTACAGAAGCCAAGGGGAAAAGAGTGACGATATATCGGTATATTACTGAGAAAGTTATTTGGTGAGAAAAAATAGATTTTTTAGAAATGACAGACCAATTATTTTCAAGATTATTGAACTTACGTATAAAAAGAAAACTCTGCTGTGGTAATGAGTCTACATGATTTTACATTAATCTCGTACAGTTAAATATCAAGTTATGGTGACATTTCCTTCATTGTTGATAAAATAAACAACTACCTGAATTTATCCCATTTGGTAATTGGTACAAAACTCCCAAATTCTACTGTAGAGTAGGGTTACTGTAGGATTTTAACTTAATGTTACTGTATTGTAACTTGTTTTGAGAGATGCATAATGTTAGAAGCCCATTGCAGCTGCCTTGTATATTCTATGATTAGTAATGTAAGTATTGAATTTGTAGGACTTTTACTGATTATTTATGAAAATGGGTGTTTCGACTTGTAAATAACTGTATGTGTGTGTTCTAACTTGTAAATAGTTACATCTCTAGTAATCATTTGTAAAGCAATAACTGCTTTTATAGAGACTGTAAAATATATCAACTAGTTTTTATTCTTTAGATGTGTTAAAGAAAAAATTAAATATAATTTGTACAGTTATTTAGTTGATATTAGAACCTTGTTGACCAGAAGAACCCCTATGTTTTTTGGAATCTGCTTTCTTTCATGTTTATGGTTTTATTGAAGTGAGTTAGTAGTATGATGAAGTAAGAAATAAATATCTTTAATGAAAAGAAATTTAATAAGAAAGTTTTATGTGTTGGAAGAGACAATAACAAGGGAAAATATGCTAATTATGGTAGGTCATCAAAAATAGAAGTGTTGAACAAAAAAAGAATATAAATGTAAACTTGAAGTTTCGTAATAACTGATATATCTGCTTATTGCTGTATCTTTGCAACTAACCAAGTAGCAGTTAGTTTAAAAAGATCTTAAACATTGTGTCGACCGTATAGATAATACCTTTAATAGAATGGCGTTCCTTTGGTCACTTCGATAAAAATAAATATAGTTAAAACCGCTTAGGCGACGAAAATAAAAATAAATACGCATGCAAATTCTTTGAATTCTGCGCATGCGCCTTTGTTGTAAATTATACGATCTGACGAAGAGTGCTAGCTCGAAACGTCACCCTTCTTTTAATATAAAAAAAAAAACTTGGCGCTTCTTCAACCTATTATTTATTTTTGGTCACTTTAATCTGTAATTATTTAACGTCTGTAATTATACCAGATCATTGCATCTGAACTAAAAACTGCATTTTATATTTTAAAATTTATAATAATGATAATAATAGTTAAAGCCTACTATGATGAAATTTTTAACTTGTCAAAAATATTGAATAAACCAGAACAAGTAGTTTATTTAAAATTCTTTAACATGCTCTTAGTTTGAAATACAGATTTTCTTGGGTCCTGGGCAGGTTTTTAAAGAGATACCAAATGTTTAGCCCAGCTTTAGTTTAACCTTTAAAAATGTATTTTGATTATGTTACAGTATTTCAAATGTTTCATAGAAAATGTGTGTTTTCATAAAAGCTTAGATAGACGAAGCATGTTGACAGTGTCATCTGACTTTTTCCGGAGAATTACTAAGCTCGGCTGGAATAAAAACAAATCTTTAATAAGTGCACAGAAAATAGTGTTAATGTATGTATGGCGGCGTTAACAAACAGTTCTTAGATAAGTACGTAGAAAGTAGTGTTAACAAATTTAGGGCGTTGCACGTAAACTGTTATTAACACAACTTAGATAAGTACTTAAAAATAAGTGTTAATAAATGTAAGCGTAGTGTAAAGATAAAAGTTACAATAGTACTTGCTGTATTTTATAGCTACATATACGTAACCAACTGTCGTCCACATAGAGTAGATATTTCACGAGTTGACATGGGTTTGTCACTTATGTTGTTTCTTTTATCTAGACTTCATACTTCTCCAAATAATTATTTTGTAATTGATAATGTCAGTGTAAAATTTTGAAAATATAGAATAATGATACTAGCGTCTAAAGTCTTCGGTTGTAAGAGTTTCACATGATAATATTTTTGTTTTTGTTAAACTTTCGAAGTTTAGCAAGCCTGTTATTTGGCATTTAGTAATTATACTCCTTTTTTTTCGTCTTTTTTGTTTTTGTTAAACAAACTTTCGAAGTTTAGCAAGCTTGTTATTTGGCATTTGGTAATTATACTCCTTTTTTTTCGTCTTTTTTGTTTTTGTTAAACAAACTTTCGAAGTTTAACAAGCCTGTTATTTGGCAGTTGGTAATTATACTCCTTTTTTGTTAAACAAACTTTCGAAGTTTAGCAAGCCTGTTATTTGGCATTTAATAATTATACTCCTTTTTTCGTTTTTGTTAAACAAACTTTCGAAGTTTAGCAAGCTTGTTATTTGGCATATGGTAATTATACTCCTTTTTTGTTAAACAAACTTTCGAAGTTTAGCAAGCTTGTTATTTGGCATTTGGTAATTATACTCCTTTTTTTGTTAAACAAACTTTCGAAGTTTAGCAAGCCTATTATATGGCATTTGGTAATTATACTCCTTTTTTGTTAAACAAACTTTCGAAGTTTAGCAAGCCTGTTATTTGGCATTTGGTAATTATACTCCTTTTTTGTTAAACAAACTTTCGAAGTTTAGCAAGCCTATTATATGGCATTTGGTAATTATACTCCTTTTTTGTTAAACAAACTTTCGAAGTTTAGCAAGCCTGTTATTCTATGTTTTTAAATGATAAAACAGCTTATATATTCGACATTTCCTCGATGGGTCAGCCGTTAGTTTACGGATTTACATTGCTAAAGACCTGGGTTCTGTTTTCCATGGTGAATAAAGCGTAGATTAACAATTGTGTAACTTTATGCTAAAACAGAATATATTCGACATTTGTTTTGTATACGTTTTTTCAGTATAACAAAACAGCTACTAGGTGTCGCCTCGATGGACGTTATCTAATGCCACCATTTAGAGTATTTGTTGTTGAAAATATTCTAATTCCAAACATTTTCCTTGTTGAAAACGTTGTATTTTTGTAACTGTTGTGTATTATGCCTGGTGTTTTATTTTCTAGCTGTCTTGTAATATAAAAGTGTAAATGTTATGAAAGTTCAATTATTTTCTTATCTTTAATTTTATGTTTTTAATCAGTGTATAATTTTGTAAAAATACTTAAATCTACAAATGAAGTTACACAGGAATTTTAATTGCATTGTGACCCGTATTTGTTGTCAGTTTTTGAATATAAGAGCCAAATACTCGCAATTAATAAGATGAAAAGTTTAGTAAATAAATAATAAATCTACAAGTGTTCCTGTTTTTTCATCTATAAAGAAAAGCGTATAATTTGTGGATCTCAGAACTTTCAGTTTTACATTCCCCAAATGTATTGACATTTTTGTAAAGCACAGGAAAATCAATAACATTGTACACGTTTTTTAAGTGTACAAAAATTTGCCAGTAGTCCCACATAAAGAATAACGCTAGAAACCGGGTTTCGAATCCCGTGGTGGGCAGAGCACAGATAGACCATTGTGTAGCTTTGTGCTTAATTACAAACAAACAAACAAGTCCCAGATATTAAAAATAGTTTAAACTGTAAAACATTTTTGCATCATTCTCAAGTGATAAATCTTCCCACTTGAACAGTAGAAACCTTATATTAGTTATGTTTAACTAATGAGATAGGTATTTTATTTGTAATTTTAAATCTTTCTTGTTTTAATAAAATTTCTTAAACAGTATTCTCTAAAATTTTAATAGTAATAGTTTTACATTCTGTCTTATTGGGATTTTTGGTAAATTTTCCACAATTTAAAAATTGACCAAAAATAATTGGTAGAATTCAGTCTCATGTAGCTTTATACTTAATACTACATTACATGTATATCTGTTTTGCTTTCTTGACATACTTTACGTTTTATTGTGAATTAACGTTCTGAAAATATATATGATTAACTGATTTAATATTTTGTTGACAGAAGGGCTTATGTTAATGTCAAATTTATCAATGTTATTGAGAAGTCGGAAACAAATATTTCGAAAATTTAATTGCAGTGTTTTAAACATTTTATTCTGCGTAAGCAGATTTTAAGGCAATCTCAGCTGTACATTTTGATTAATTTAAAGTAGATAAATATGTTAAAAACTTCAACCTGTTGTATTTGTCTCAATAAATTCAGACATGAATTCGGTTTTTCAGTTTGGTCTCTGTTTAATCCATCGCGTCATTTAGAGTGGCCCAATACATTAACAATATCCTTTAAATGCGATCGATGGTCACATTTATTTCAAAATATTACCAAAATTATAATTTTTAAAAATATATTGGCATATAGAAACTTTTTGTTTTTAGTATAAAAAAAATCAGTATTTCAACACTTGCACTTAATTACCGCTATGAATAACAAACTTCGTATGAAAATGGATTATTTCCAACAAATTTTTTATACCATAACATTATGGCACCATTTGAGGTTTTGCACGTGGCGTCAAAATTTCTTGTTTCATTCAACGCCGCCATATTGAACTCAAACATTCCCTTCCAGCAATCAATATAAGACTTAGTAAGGCTTTACGTGACGTCAGTGGCATATATACCGCTTTTGGCAAAATATGGCGTAAACTGTAGGCCACGTGATTTGTTTACGTAAGTGAAAAACGTTTATTCCTTCATCCAATTTTAGTCGATCAAAGATTGTTTAAATTACGACTTGAGTTTTATCATTTTATTTATACAATCCTTCTCATTTCTTCCTTGATAATTATATACACATGACATTTATGAAGAGTATATAATACAAGAAACACCTAGCGTGCTGTATCATTACATAACTCGCATAGCAACGATACTCAAGATGGTCCTAACAGTTTGTTTTTCTAGATTCGTATTTAAATTCTAGCACGTGCCGAAGTACTTGCTAAATCCTTGACGCCATCTAACGATTAAATGATATAAATAAGCAAATTTGATTATTAAAAAATTATTTCGAAAAATATTGGACGATATTAGAAGTAATTGTTTTATAAGCTGGATCTTAGTTTTAAAAAGAACAGTATACAAATTATATTATAAGATCCTATTACTATTTCATGCTTCTGGTTATTTCAAATATAATTAATAACACTGATTCTTGAACTTCAAGAAGTTAACTTTTCCAGAGCTAAAGTGCGATTATATTCTTATCTTTTTACTACTTAAAGTTGTTAAAACTAAAATCATTTATAATAAAGTGAGGTGGGGATCTTAATACGAATTATGTTACTTTAAATACAAAGTAAATATATATGTGTTTTATATAGTTGTTCATTTATGGTTATTAAAAGGAAGTTTATTTTAATTCTGGCACGACTAAAACTAAATCGTTTGCCAGATTGTAAGTTAAGAAGTCTGTACGAAGGATCATTTTTTTTTATATTTAGTGTATACTCAGGAATAAAATTCTTAGTCTGTTAATTGATAGTGTTGATGCATCATCTTTTTTCATATTTAACGGCGAGAATAGTCGGACTAGGAGACATGTAAATTTTGGCAAGGTAGGAGTCCTCTTCAACTGAGACAATTATATTTTTCTAACAGGGTGGCTGGCCTCTGGAATGGGTTACCTTTGTATGTTGTGGAGGCAGTAAATTAAGTGAGGTTAAGTGAAAGCTTGATAACTATATAAATGATAAGGGATGGCTTTTAAGATTTTTTAAGTTTATTTATTTAGTAATTTAATTTTGTTTAGAGGATGGGACAGCTGAGATGGACCATTAAATTCCTTGTTATCCCTAAACATTATGTTATGTTATCAGTACCATTCGTCTATAACACCACATTCCAAGTGCTTTAATCATATACAGTTAGTTAATTCAGGAAGACTTTACAATAATATTTTATTAAGGTTCCGCAGGCTTACACAATTGTTATACCATGATTGATTATAAAGTAATTTTAATAGCTTTAAAAGTTTTTATTACATTTAACAATTTATGTCGGTACAATTATTGGTATTCGACTTCTAAAGTTAAACAATTAAGGTTAATTCAGAAATTAATTTAAGTAGCTTTTTATTTATCATTAATCGAATTTAACAGAAGAACTTGCATGAGGAAACGGGAATTTTTCAATCAAGGAAATACTTTATTCAGTATTAACATTAGGTTGTTGTGCACCTGTCATGTTTAAAAAGCATTTTTCTTGTTGTTTAGCAAAAATGTTCAACACAGGAATTCATACGATCTTTGCAAAATCAAATGTAAAACTTGTTGATTTCCTCACTCGTGCACTGTAATGATTTTAAAATATGCCTTTCTTTCAAGCACTAGGAGGCTAGCCATTTAGCTCATTTGATAAGGTGCTCACGAGTGCAAGAGGTTCAAAGCGAGGAAACATATATAGTGTCAAAAAAGAAAATAGCATGTAGGGACCTAAGTAGTGGCCGTTCCATGTCTAGGAAGTTAGGCACGTGAGAGAAGATTTTAGTAGTTTGAGTAACTGAAAAAAACAAAGCCTTACTAGGAAACGCTTAGGGGGTAGCCGTTTAGCTCAATTAGCTAGAGCACTCAGTTCTTGTGTGTTTAAGTTCACGAATTTCAAGTCCAAAAATTCAAGTTAAGGAAATATGTGTTGTTTAAAATATCTCAAGCTTACTAGCCGGAGGTGCTTGTGATTGAACCCCTAACCCCTCAATCAAAAATAAATAAATAAACGGTAAAATGAATTCTATAGTCGTCTGTATTTTAACTTGTGAAATGGATAGGTGAAGACATACATATTATTTTGTGTTGTTAATGATGAATAATAGTGGTTTTAGATACACACCCTAGTGTCACGTGGAAAACCGAGGGAGTGGCACAGTTTTATTAATTAATTAATTGGATTAATTACAAAACTAGCATATTCTTTTCCGTTATAAGTAGATAGATATTTGCTTGTGTGTAGTACAGATCTTGAGTAATGCATATACTAATATTTAAAGTGTTATTAACATATGGCTCTAACATTAGTAACGTTATAACACTACCGATCGTAAAATGACTTGTGTTAATAACTGGAAATCCGATAGCTGGCGTTGAGATACACTCTAAATATTCAAGTTGTTCCGCTGTGACCTTCAAACGTGGAGAAGACGTCTAACCACATTATTCGTTGAAGATGATCTTGAGCGTGTTGCAGTAGACGGCGTAGCTGTGATCACTATCTTGCAAAAAAGACGTCTACCTCAATATATAAAAGTTGATAAATGGGCTCTTTAAATGAAGTACACGTATATTTCCAGGATCTTAGATTTACAAAGAATATTGAAAGAGAAATAAACTTAGGCGTGTAAACAAACTTGTACATTGTAAAAAGAATACAGTAAGATTAAATTTGAATCTGTTAATTCCCACATTCTGTAGTTGGCAAAATATATATATAATAAATACAAGGATTAGTGAAAGAAGATGTATTGCCTGTAACTAGGGCTAGTGGAGGGGTGTAAAAACTTTATGAAAGAGCGCTTGTGTTCATATCCTTGACATAAACAACCGTCAAAGACCTTGGACTTCCACTTGCTCTTCGAATTTCACGAACATAACTAGAAATACAGTTCCATTTTAGCTCTTACAGGAATATTTTTATTTCAGTAAAATAAGCGCAATATTCATAAAACAAACTAATATATAAAGATCGTCATTTAGGCATATCGGTCCGTCTAACTACCTATTCATGTAGCTTTCAAAAGTGTGTATCTGTTTAAGTTAACATGTAACCACATTTAAACAACAGTTTGAGTTATAATGAAATCTCTCAAATATAGATAAATACAAGAAATGTGACAGGTTGACCGACAGAAGTGATGGATAAGTATACAGGTGGATTGAAAAACAAATACGTGTTTGTATATATATCTATAATGACCAAAGCTGTGTGGGGAGGGACCACCATAACTCTAAGAGGAAAGAACCTAGAAACCTGAAATTTTGCACACATACTAAGTGAGCTCTGAGGGTGTGCACCTGGGTAGTATTACTTTCCACGTGGGTGCGCGTGCGCATCTTTTTATGAAACAAGGTAGGGGAAAAAACCACATAGAAAAGAATATGTGACTGCCATAGCTCCAAGAAGAAAGAATTTAGAAACCTGAAATTTTACATCCATACTAAGTGGACCCTGGGAGCCTGCACCTGGCTATTATTACTTATCTTATCGACATGTGTGCGCATCTTTATAATGAAGCAATCTAGCGAAAAGGCCCGGCATGGCCATGTGGATAAGGCGCACGACTCGCAATTCCCGTCCCACCAATCATGCTCGTTCACTCAGTCGTGGTGGCGTTATAATCTGACGGTCAATCCCAATATTCATTGGTAAAAGAGTAGCTCAAGAGTTGGCGGTGGGTGGTGATGACTAGCTGCATTCCCTCTAGTCTTTCACTGCCGAATTAGGGACAGGTAGCGCAGATAGCCCTCGTGTAGCTTTGCGCGAAATAAAAAAAAACATCTAGCGAAAAACCACATTCCTTGTATAACAACTTCTAACATATAGAAAAGCCAGTGTGTTTTGGTAACAATGTATTCCAACAATGACTTTTATATCACGTTGCAATAAAAGTATAACCTAATATTGTTGTTAAGAGGCTATGTGCTGAAAGTATAAAATGAAATGTATAAACTACAAAATTGAAAAAAATTTTTGTTGTTTTCCAATTTAGAAGCTCCGTTAATTAAAGAGATTTGTTTTTTTATTATTCAAGTTTAAAATCGGAGGACAAGTCAGAGGGAAGGTTACCTTTATAAACAGGCCACATCCCGTAAAGGAGCAACAAAGGTATATATGTTATACTTTTATGTTAAAATGGGTTCAGAACACACACACTGACATAGTCATCTAGAATATATCAACCTAATAACCCTAATAATATATATGGATTTCTGGTCATCAAGAATATATCAACCTAATAATATATATGGATTTCTAGTCATCAAGAATATATTTACCTAATAATATATATGGATTTCTAGTCATCAA
>NW_013742401.1:0-11869 GCF_000517525.1 Limulus polyphemus | reverse complement strand
TCCCTAATTTTGAAGTGATAGACTGGAGGGAAGACACGTTAGATAATATCCAAAGCTACTCGGGTGCTATTTGTTCTATCCCGTCACTAACTTTGAAGCGATAGACTACAGGGAAGACACGTTAGATAATATCCAAAGCTACTCGGGTGCTATTTGTTCTATCCGTCCCTAATTTTGAAGACACGTTAGACAATATTACCCACACAAACTACGGGCTACTTCTTATTATCATCAAGCCCCCCAGTGGCACAGTGGTATGTCTGCGGACTTACAACGCTAGAAACCGGGTTTCGATACCCGTGGTGGGTAGAGTACAGATAGCCCATTGTGTAGCTTTGTGTTTAATTACTAACAAACAAACTAACAATCTTATCATCAAATAGAGGAACTGACCGTCACAATATAAATCTCCTATGGCTGAAATGGCGAGCATGTTCGGGACGGGATTCGAATTTGCGAGCTGCGGGCTATTTCAGGATATAAAAAACAGAGAACTACAAGGTTTTAATTCTCCTTATTTTTGCCTGTTTATTTCTATTTTCTATTATATATATATTTTTGTTTTTAAACACAAAGCTGAACAATAGGTTATTTATACCGTGCCCACCAAAAATATCGAACCCCGTATTTTAGCGTTATATGCTCTCCATCTAACCATTGAGCCACGAGTTTTTTAAATAGTGGTCAATAATGAAACAATACACGTGTTAAAGAACAAATATAAAGTTCTCTTCCATAACAAAGGTAAAACACGTTTAGCGAATTGTACCTTACTTAGTCGCCCCCAGTGGTAAGTCTGAGGTCTTATAACGCTAAAAATTGGGTTTCGATACCCACGACGGGCATTCTGTAGCTTTGCATTTAAGAACAAACAAACAATGTACGTGGGTTAATAGCTGTCGTGTTTTTTTTACTTAAATACCCATCGTATGCTAAAAAAGCAACAATGACATAAACAGTTAACAAAACTAAATACTTCAATCCAACATCACAATCATTATTAGTAGTATATTTTAGTCTCACTAGTTATCTTTAGAAATCTGGCCCCCTAACTGTGTTTTTCCACAAAAATATACCGTACCTATTATCCGTTTTTCACGAGTATGGGAAGTACTCAACGAAACAGACGTATGAGACAGATCTATATATATACTTATATACAGATGACATTTTGGACATTAGCCTAGTACGATTCGTACTTGTAGTTTTTGATATTTTTTTTTTATCTTTCTGCTTGGTTTGCTCGCTACTACAAGAAACGAACGTTGATTAAACTTTAACATATAATCACTTGCCATACTCAATATGTAGTCACTATCTGTAATGAGAAAACAACTGAATTCATAACCTAAATCTGATTTCCGAGTTTTTTAAACAGGACAAAACTGTTCTACCAGTGTCTTGGTCTCTGGAGTCCAATTGACCGCTCACATTGTGAAAACAAGGGGGCGGAAGAGGGGAAGACATGAGAATAAACAGAGGGGATGGAAGACGTGGAAAAACAGGAATTGATAGATCGAAACCGCTCTTCGTGGTGATTGTGTACGAAGCCAACCGCTGCAGCTCGTTGTCATGGTGACTGCTGGGGTGAACTGGAAATTGTGTACAACATTCGGAAAACATGGTTTGTAAAAAAAGTCAAATCACATCATTTATTATCACGGCTGAAACAAACTTCTTCTTTCTTTTTAAGCACCTTCAATTTTCTCGCAGACTCTCGCGTATCACGAGAATATGTTTTATATTTCGCTGTTCCTGTAACGTCACGAGGAAGATAAACTTGAAAAACATGTTGTATAATATTTAAAAAAAAACTACCATAAACTACAGAATAACGTTATATTTATTTCACTCAACATTTTGTTTCTACGAGTTCTTCTGAAGCGACCTTGTATCAATGATACTTTTTATATTTGGCCTTTTACTTTTCACAGACAGGAAACGTCTCACAGATGTTTGAACAGTGTACATACAAGTTTTACTACAGAACACTTGGTCTGCTCACTTTTCTAGATATTCTTCATTATTCACAAAACAATTTTATAACAAGTGTTTACAAAGATGTCTCATCTAAACTGGTTATCCTACACCCACGTTTACATCACCTTACTAAAAAAAAAACAGTAGTTACAGAACAAATCATAAAGATCAACCAAATTTATAATTCCAATGAAAGAAAACTCAAGGGACTGACAGATCTATTAAAACTGAATGGATAATGAGAGTTTTACCTCTGATGAGTAAAAGGAAAACTTTTACTACTTGTAAACAGGATGACACACGTAAAACTTTGCGAATTGGACTATCTCGTACACAGACTTTAAAAGAGTATTACTACCTATGATATGAGGGTTAGGTTGACCTGTAAGAAAACCAGGAAAAATTTAAAACAAATATTAATAAGTTCCGGATAATACAAGAAAAATAAATGTTTCCTTAAAGACACAGGAGCGGGGGGTAAATGCAAAATCAACAACGTTATTTATAAAGTAACTTGTAGAATTTGTGATGAACTTTAAATTAAAAAAACGTTTCGTGCATTACACGACAGGTATCTCTAATCAACCCAACAAAAGTACCAGTGCCTTAACGAACCACTATGTAGAAAAACATGGTTGACCGATACCTGACTGTCCTTTACAAATTGAAATCTTTACTACAGCTAACGATTTTTCTTGACCATAAATAAAAAGTTTTACTTATTTCGAAGCTTAAGCTACAAATTAATCGCTCTCCAGAATGGGCGTTATAATCAGAATTCACTCTCTATACCCCCTGCTCCCCCCTAGATTAACTTCACTTTTCAAATAATGTTTTCTTCTTTTAATTATAATTTAGTTTCCATTTGTTTATTTTATTTTCTGCATTTCTCTTTAGGTCAATATTTAATTTCCCTACCATTTTAGGCCTACATTCATGTACTTAGACATTGATGTTGCTGTATATTTTTTGTTTTTCAATTTTAGGCCTACATTCATGTACTTAGACATTGATGTTGCTGTATATTTTTTTGTTTCTCAATTTTAGGCCTACATTCATGTACTTAGACATTGATGTTGCTGTATATATTTTTGTTTTTCAATTTTAGGCCTACATTCATGTACTTAGACATTGATGTTGCTGTATATTTTTTGTTTTTCAATTTTAGGCCTACATTCATGTAGTTAGACATTTATGTTGCCGAATATTTTTGTTTTGTTTTTAATGAAATTATTTTATCCGCGTGACCTTGTTCCATGTTATCCATTGGTCTTTAGAACAAATATAAAAGTGTATGATTTGTAAGTAAGTAGGTCGCATCTGAAGAAGTTGTAGAAACGAAACGTTGAGTGAAATAAATATCACCTTGTTCTGGAATTTATGGTCGTTAATTCATCATACGAGATGTCTTAAGTTACTACAATCAGCACTTCGTAATATGACTTTGGAAAAAATTATTGCGCAATGGTGTAATATATCAGTCAGTTGGTCACACGGGAACATCATGTACGACGGTGGGTGGCTTCATGGATAGCTCGCCTCCAAACAGAGGCCATTATCCTAGCCTCGGCCACTAACAACCTCATCCACTGCTTGATTTTATCATCACGTCCAGCTCATGATCTTTTAGTTCTACTTACAAACACCATTATAAACAGAACTTCTGCTGAACAGCAAATGAATGCTGTGCCCTTGTATGCAAAATTAACCCAGTGTTCTGGTTAATGGACAAATATACATAGTGATGGACTACTAGCGATTCTTTAAGTATTTGTCTTAGGACAGTAAACATAGTGATGGACCATTAGCTATTTTTCAAGTTGTGGTCTGAGGACAGCAAACATGGCGATGGACAACCACGATTATTCAAGGAGTGGCCTGAGTACAGTAAACATGGCGATGGACAACCACGATTCTTCAAGTAGTGGCCTGAGGACAATAAACATGGCGATGGACAACCACGATTTTTCAAGGAGTGGCCTGAGTACAGTAAACATGGCGATGGACAACCACGATTATTCAAGGAGTGGCCTGAGTACAGTAAACATGGCGATGGACAACCACGATTTTTCAAGGAGTGGCCTGAGTACAGTAAACATGGCGATGGACAACCACGATTATTCAAGGAGTGGCCTGAGTACAGTAAACATGGCGACGGACAAACACGATTTTTCAAGGAGTGCCCTGAGTACAGTAAACATGGCGATGGACAACCACGATTATTCAAGGAGTGGCCTGAGTACAGTAAACATGGCGATGGACAACCACGATTATTCAAGTAGTGGCCTGAGGACAATACACATGGCGATAGACAACCACGATCCTTCAAGTAGTAGCCTGAGTACAGTAAACATGGCGACGGACAAACACGGTCCTTCAAATAGTATCATGCAAGCAAGATATGGTCTACGATAAATCAAATAATGCTTTCTTTCTTACCTGAATGTTGGGTACTTTTAGTCAAGCATGCAAGTTTCCATATCTAAACAAACATAACAACAGCCTCATAAGATCTAACACTACGACAAAAGGGTTAAAGTTCATGTAAGAGTGTAAAAAGTGATAAGTGGCTAACATTTTAATCCTTCTGTTTGTGTATTCAGATATCACATGATTTACTGAATTAACTACCTGACTCCCCTTAATTAAAAAATGACACTGCAGCGTGATCGTATTTCGGTCACTCACGCTGCAACATCACATAATTATGAATCTTAAGAAACAGTACTTTGTCACGTTCAAGAAAGTAGTCTGCTTTAAGTTGAATTGTATTGAGTCCTTTCCAGTTCCAACGTTCCTTTATTTTATTCTCATGGGCGTTTTGACAAGAAGGAGTGGCATTTTGATTGGGAAAACAAGTAGGGTCATTGAGGTCATTCTACGCCATGTTAATTATTAATAAATTTTTATTTTCTGAATGCGAGTTTACCAAATATGTAAACAAATGTGAGTCTGTTAGGCTGCTTTGTACCTTAAGAGGTTTTGTATTAATCATCATTCTGTTTAATAGTATGGACTTGTCCGTATTAACCGATAGAAATTGTTGTTGTTGTTGTTTTAGCGCAAAACTACACAATAGGCTACCTGCACTCCGTCCACCGTTGGGAATCGAACCCCAGATTTTACCTTTGTAAGTCAGTAAAATTACCATTAATCCAACAGGGGACCTTAGATATGGGGTCCAGCAGAGTTAAAATAGATTGGAGGCTGTAGCAGATCCAGGATTATATCCAGGGGGGAACAGGGTTGTCTTTAGCATAACTTAGATATCTGAAAGTCGCAGGCGGAAGGGGAATGCCCCCTGACATTTTAGTATTTACCTATTTAGAATCTATAGGAAGCAACAATGTTAGATTAATTTTCGTTTTAAAAGTGTTGAATATATATGACAATCATTCTACACTGTTAGCTTATCATATGGATTTAGGACTAACCTAAGCTTCTCGAGATAGCCAAACCATGTGGAATATTATTGGGTTTATGGCCGTAAATATCTTGAACAGCGAACGTATGCAACTGACGAAGCAATTCATTGTAATCTTTATAAGTAATATTTTTTTTACATCATGTTTAATTAGCTATGTTCGTTATTAGTAATAAATATTTTTAATTTTGATCTGTGTAGGTGCGCTTTACAATAGATCGGAAACCCGGAAACATACGGTCGAAGATGACTGACCTAAAATTCACGTAGGCATTTTAAAAAGCAAAACATACTTTTTGCCTTTTGAATAAGCCAAATATTTCTTTTGATTATTAATTTTAGTCTTATTTTTAAGAAATCTGTAGGGAGTCCCCCCCCCCCCTTGGCGTCCACCAATGGTAAGTCACATTGAACCTGATACTTACAAGTAGTAAATATCCTGTGGTGAAGTATATATGCTAGAGAAACATGATGCCAGTGTATGTAAGTTAAAGCTTTATACTCAGGGAGGTTAAAACGTGCATGTATATATGTATCTACGTCTATAAGGTGATTAGACAAATAGGTAGTTACTACAACGAATTCAAGTTTTTCTCTTTTTTTTTCGATTTATGAGTTAAAAGAATGTAACGACAATCCTCTACGTGACTAAATGTAAAAAAATAGAATTTCGAAAATATGTGCTTTAAAAAAATTAAGCTTATTTTTTTAAAAAAAAGGACAATTTTTAATCGAATTACAATTAAAAATTGAAACTCAAACTTGACCTTGAAACTCGGGAATTAAAGTCATAACTTGGAATCTGGACTCTGAAATTATAATAAAACGATTCAAGCATAAAATAAAAGCTCAGATGTCTCTCTTTTCAAGAGTGTAAACACGATTTGTTCTTTTAGCCACGCGTTCCTTTACGTCATAATGGACTAAGAGATTGACTTGTGTCGTTTTCCATTAGTAACAAACAAAAAGAAAGAGGTATTTGTAAATGAGTTAGGCCTAAATTGCAATCTTAAGTTGTTAGTTTAATTTGGAAAACAAACACTGCTTTATCGTGTAATGTAGTTTGATGTGTACTGTAAATGGGTTAGGCCTACTAGGACGGTTTGGCCTACATTGCAGTTTTAAGTTATTCTTTTAATTTGGAAAACAAACTGCTTTTTCGTGTAACGTACTTTGTTGTATTATCCACATTGTATACACATATAATTCAACCAGTGTCCTATTTTTAAACAAGAAGTAAGCACATTTGGTGGAAAATCTAACTCGAATGAAAGAACTAAATGAAATCTTAACTAAAGTGTTGAATGAATTATAAAAAAAAAATACTTTCATGAGAAAGAAATGGGAGTGTTTAACGTGGCGAGCTGGGGATCCGAGGTGCATCGTAAGGGTGACAACATTCAAACAAACCTTTTATAAGACAAGACCACAGTGAAACGCAGAATTTGGGCATAAATAACAACATACAAATGAATTATTAGAACATTACAATTAACAATACTGAGCTATCACTAATTAAACTGTAACCAACAGAGACTTCAAATTTATGGCGAGACTAGGTTACATAACATAATCGTACTGCTTGCCATGCGCAATGCATTTGTCGAAATGTTTCAAATTACAGTTTTGAATCACGTAACACTTCAATATCAGTACGTTATTACCAAAATGATTGACATTCACAGCATTAGCCTAACGTGGTCCAATCACATTATGATTCAGTCAGTAGCTTCTTGTAAACTTTCTATTAATTTAAACTAATGGATTAACTTTGGAAATGAATAGCATTACAGATAGTCAGCAGTAGGTTTATGAATATCCAACGCTAAAATCCGGGGTTCGATTCCTCATGGTAGACAAAGCTCAGACTGCCCATTGTATAGCTTCGCACTAAATAAAACAAACAGTGCAATGATGCTGTAACACTTGTTTTGGATAGAGACCTCCTCTAGAATCTCTACTTTGGATAGTTTATGCAGCGTCCTCTATCGATGAAGTAACAAAGAAATGATGGAGAAATTTTTAACGGTATTTTCCTTGTAATAGTATACAAACATCAGTATACAATTAGGGTTAGTAGTTCGGCCTAGCCTCATGGTGTAAATCAAACAGGCTTAGTAAAATTGGCAAGTAACAGGTCCAGTAAATCAGCTTCTGAAAAATAATTTATAGAAAATCGCGCAATGCATAGTAACTTTGTAAGCTGTTCGACGATACTTTATGGTTTTTAAAAATATTTTATTAGTTTGAACAATATGGTCACATGTTATTGTGCAATAATTTTAGCTTTTCTGAATTTTGGGAGCAAGAGAACTATCTTTTTATCTCAACAAAGTCTTGGAACAACTTTTTGTTTACAGCAGTAAGATTTGAAATAAACTACTAAGATGCAGGTTACATAATTTGTGAAGAAGTTGCTCAGTTAGAAGGTACTGTGTGAATACGTTACTGTTCAGAGAAGGTTTAGCTTGCTCTGAAAAACTGACAATTTATTGATATTCAGAAGAAATTGAGTTTCATTAAATTGATGACTCTAGAAAATTCTGAACTTCTAAAATTATCCAAAATTATACCAGTTAAAATCCTGGTATTGTGTAAAGTACAGAAACCAAATTAATCTATACATAACGCGCATTATGTTATCACCTATTACACTTTTTACACTCGCCAGCAAAGGTTTTGAAACTAAATGATTTATTGTCAACCTAGAACCCTCGTTCAGTCAACATTACTGTGTCATACGTCTAAATACACAGGATGTGAAAACACATTTATTTAAAATTTCATTGCACAGACTGGTGGATATATTTATTATTATATATTAAATGTAACATTCACTGTTAACTTTGTATCAATAATTCTATATCTGTATCTGTTGAATTATGAGCTTGTGAAGGAAATGAAATACTGAAGAATGACGTGTAAGTTTTACTGATTGAACACAACTGAAAACAGTCTTCACTGGGGGGGGATGCCATGTTATGTTCAGCAGTATATCTGTTACCCTGGTAACACGTGACATTGACAACATAACCTCATGATGATGGCTTATTTCTGTATAAATCCTGTTGGCTTACGATGTAATAAAGCACGAACTTCTCTCGAGCCGCGTGAAGCGGAAGGACAACAATAGAGTCTCGAGGTTTATACGAATACCTTTGAAGTTTAAAACGGAATAATCAAGACACAGAGGGAGGGGTGTTGTTATATAAAATATAAAAAAATATGCAAATAATCTGTATTGACAAATGTTTGGATTCAAAAAGACGGTTTGATTTGAATTTAATGTTACATTATTACAGTGATGTCACTTCACGTTATGGGTTTTATCTTAAGTAAGTTCTCATTGATCTGGTTTCCGTTTTGGTTTTATCTGTTCTGATATTGTTACGCTTCCGGTCGTTAGTTAATTTTCCGTAAAAATTCTTTCCGAAGAAACTTTACCGATACAAGCCCTTTCTTAAATAAAACTGGTCTATTCTTTCTGAATACAACTTTGCAATACACTTAATTTCAACAGTCGCGCTATAACAAACGCTATAATTCAAAACGAACGTCTCACGTGCTCCACTCAACAATACTCTCTCTCTGTCCGCAGTTCACTTACCATTGTTGCCGTCACGTCTTGACCGTATTATATGTACAAGAATACCGAATCTAGTAACCTCTCGAGGTTTCATGAACGTTCTAGAAGTGCGTGACGTGTTACTAGCGTCACGTGACCTCCGCTGTCGTAACGATATCTTCTGTACTCTACGCATGCTCCGTTTGTTTTTCATGGTCGATTTTGAGCAGTAATTATTATTTTTTTTTGTTCTGATTTATTCGTAACAGTGAATTTTTTAATGTATAATCTTTTATTTTGTTTTTATTTAAATATAGTTTATCATCAGTTTTAACACAACTCAACGGATCTATTTGCTAGGTTATTTATCTATGTTTGATCAAGTAAAGATTCATGTTAAACTTATTTCATTGATTACGGGTTACGATGAGGTAAAGCGCGTGCTTCTCTCGAGCCGAGTAGTAAGTACTCGCCTTTCATTGTCCACCGATGACTCTGCGTAACATTTTGAGTTCGATCCATGCGGCAAGCACAGAACAAATAATCCACCGTATAGATTTGGATCAGCAGTAAGCTTAAAGGCTTATAACGCTTAATTTCGGTGTTCAATGCCTGTGTGTGTGTGTGTGTATGTGGAGGGGGGATCACAGCATCAATAGATTATATTTTACAGCTTTGAGCTTAACAAAAATAATTCATTTTGTCCAGTGGTCAACTTGGAAGGTCACTATGGTCAAATTAGGGGTTCGATCTTTGTGATTGGAACAACACAGATGGCACATTGTCCAGCTTTGCGTTTAAACAAAAACAAAATATTCAATAAGAGGTCTGTTTTAATTTTTCTGTGTTATTATAACTAAAACATCGTGTTTCGTTCTAATCAATCAATCATTTTGAACACAAAAAAAAACACAGACCTTACGAAGCATTCCGTGTTAAAGTACAGCATATTAAGTTAACCCTAGAATCATATGACCAGATTGACTTTTAAAACACATTCCATCTTAAGTACGACATAACAAGTGCAGTTAAACCCACCAATTGGTGACGGTTCGTTATTCCGAGGGCTCGTTATTCTGAAGGCCCGATAGTCCGAAGATGCAAGTTTTTGTTTTTTTCTTAACAGTTAAAATGTTAAATTAATTGTTTTGTTAAATTTGTGATATTATACGACAAAAACACCCCAGGAGACGACCTAGAAGGTCATGAATGGATGGATAATGTTTATCATCATTAGCTGCATAGTTCGCATATTTATGCATCAGGATTGTATTTGGTAATCAAGCTCTTTTGAAAGAATGGACATTCAAGATTCATATTCCATAGTACTAAAACAACGAATGTTATATCCCCGGCTTTCAGTCAGTACAATTATCCTGATACCGAGCCAATGCAATGAGCTGTACACTACCATGTTGATTCAAATATTTCTGTTGTTTGTATTTAAAACGAGAGCAAGCCTTCAAGGGGGTTGGTCTCTCCCGAACCTCCTCCGAGATGTATGATGAAATACGTGGACCCCACCCGTACAGTGAACGGCAGAGAAACAAACTAGAAATTTTAGGGTTAGTTAACATTTCGGGTAACTGTAAATAGAAACAAACTAGAACTGTTAGGGTTAGTTAACATCTCGGGTAAGTGTAAGTTGAAACAAACAAAATATTTTAGGGTGAGTAAACATCCCGGGTAAATGTAAGTAGAAACAAACTAGAACTGTTAGGGTTAGTTAACATCCCGGGTAAATGTAAGTAGAAACAAACAAGAGATTTTAGGGTGAGTAAACATCCCGGGTAAATGTAAGTAGAAACAAACTAGAACTGTTAGGGTTAGTTAACATCTCGGGTAAGTGTAAGTTGAAACAAACAAAATATTTTAGGGTGAGTAAACATCCTGGGTAAATGTAAGTAGAAACAAACTAGAACTGTTAGGGTTAGTTAACACCCTGGGTAAATGTAAGTAGAAACAAACAAGAACTGTTAGGGTTAGTTAACATCCCGGGTAAATGTAAGTAGAAACAAACAAGAGATTTTAGGGTGAGTAAACATCCCGGGTAAATGTAAGTAGAAACAAACTAGAACTGTTAGGGTTAGTTAACATCCCGGGTAAATGTAAGTAGAAACAAACTAGAACTGTTAGGGTTAGTTAACATCCCGGGTAAATGTAAGTAGAAACAAACAAGAGATTTTAGGGTGAGTTAACATCCCGGGTAAATGTAAGTAGAAACAAACTAGTACTGTTAGGGTTAGTTAACACCCCGGGTAAATGTAAGTAGAAACAAACTAGAACTGTTAGGGTGAGTAAACATCCCGCGTAAATGTAAGTAGAAACAAACAAGATATTTTAGGGTGAGTAAACATCCCGGATAAATGTAAGTTCTGAAGCTGTTTTTTGTTGTTGTTGTTGTCTGCTTCTTAGATCTGAGTCAATAATTTACTGATTTACAACTCATGTCGCAATACGTGGAACACATTTGCAATATTTCTAAGTGAAAAAAGTTATCCATGACTAGAGTAATGTTAATAACCAACGAGGAAATACCAAATAATACGACGTTGAGGCTGATTGGAGGCGCCGAATTTTCTAGATAATAACTTTACAGGTTTCGCATTCCAAACACCCGAGAGAGGGAGAACCCACGTGCGTGTAATGTTGCACCAAGACTGGTAACCCAGTGACTTCACTTCTATTGAGCCTACTTTATCCCCCACCCCTCAGATAGTAATAAGAACTTAAATATATTCATTAATATAGGTCAGCCCGAAATAGAAAGGGAATTTTCAGAGGGAACTATGTTTAACAGATTACAGAATGTAATCAGAGGGAACTATGTTTAACAGATTACAGAACCGGAGATTCTTTACAGAATGTAATCAGAGGGAACTATGTTTAACAGATTACAG
>NW_013742400.1:0-14267 GCF_000517525.1 Limulus polyphemus | reverse complement strand
GAATTTCAACCATTGTAACACATACATCTACTTAAATATTCTATATGATGTTCACATGCCTTTCAACCATTGTAACACATACATCTACTGAGATGTTCTATATGATGTTCACATGCATTTCAATCATTGTAACACATACATCTATTGAGATGTTCTATATGATGTTCACATGCCTTTCAGCCATTGTAAGACATACATCTACCGAGTAGATGTATGTGTTACAATGGTTGAAAGGCATGTGAACATCATACAGAACATCTCAGTAGATGTATGTGTTACAATGGTTGAAAGGCATGTGAACATCATATAGAACATTAGAATATTTAAGTATGATGTTCACATGCCTTTCAACCATTGTAACACATACATCTACTGTATAGAACATTTAATGGTTGAAAGGCATGTGAACATCATTCAGTAGATGTATGTGTTACAATTTATTCACCAATCATTTCACATCTCTTTTCGTATTGGACAAATCTCATTTGGTAACAACCAATAACGGAGTGATCATACTTAACACAGGTGACTTCCCTTCGTATAGTAAGACCACATGATTCAAATCTATTTGTCTACAGTTTCATTCTTGTGGGAGCTTCACTTTACTAAAACCAAATGGCAACCGAACATCATATAGAACATTTCAGTAGATGTATGTGTTACAATGGTTGAAAGGAATGTGAACATCATATAGAGCATTTAAGTAGATGTATGTGTTACAATGGGTGAAAGGCATGTGAACATCATATAGAACATCCGGCTTCTCTTTATTTATCTCTGCATAAAAAAGTACATGTCTGATTTACCTTAGGAGGATATTTTTCTCATGTTACAAACCAACTCACGTAAAAATACTTTATTAATTAGAAGGAAGAAGTTACCCTAAATAATAGATCATAAAAGTTGCTTTAATAATATTTTATTCTAGTTTTCTGTTGCTATGTTTTTCTAATGGTCAAATAATAATAAAAAGACAACATTTAATGAAGTAATACGATTACTTAATATTTTATACATCAATAAAGTTTGAAAATGAACTTACTACAGTACAGTTGGAAACCTATGTCTATAACGTTGCCTTTCGTCATCGTCAGGCTTACGAGCACAACAAGAGCTGCAAACACAACGTTCATCTTGAAGATGTTGCTGATTTTGTGAAAATTTCAGCTTAGAAAACCTTTTTATATCATTCATCCAACATCTGTCAGCCAGTAATTTAAACTAATTTACAGCTATACTAAAATTAATAACTAAGGTAAAAACTGAACGAGATAAAAGACTGTGATACAAAGGTTTTTGGTGAAAAGGCAGATTGGGTAGGTGTTTGAAGTATTATAATTAATCGTGTTTCGTTAATTTATTGTAATTTGATAAACAATGTTTTCTTACTATGAATAACCGGTTTTCTCTTCAGTAAAAAGCTATCTTGATATACGAATTGTACATAAACTTTCATTTATCTTGAGGGTTAGTTTGACACAATAAAAGTAGATGTTAAGAATCAAGGTTTAAAACGACAATATTCAAATATGATAGAAAAGTATCTAACGATATTTCCAAACTTCAACATCGTGAAAATTATTCATAAGTTGTTTAAAACTTGAATTTGTTACGAATATTAACAAACCAGTTCCAGTTTGTAACTGATATTTAACAAGCTTCAAGGTTGGAGAAGGAAATTCTGTCATAAACAGAAAATATTTCCTTCTGTAAACTATACCGTGGTATAGATGAATATTTCATCATATTGTTATATGTAGACATAAGTCACAGGTCTGAAACAATGTGATAGTAATTTCATCTTACTTCCTTGTTTTAATTGTATTTTAATTATCTGTCTTTGTTTCAAGAACGTAGCATACTTTCAGTTTATGAGCAGTTGTTTATATTTAAATAAACATATCAAGTTGATTGTAAAGAAACAGAAGAGAAGCATATTTAAAAGTACAATTTATAATAATTATATCGTTCTTAATACATAAATTCATGTTTACAATTAAATGTTATAAAAACATAATTGTAGAGTGTAATATTAAAGTTGATGTAACAGAAAGTGTTTTTCATCTCAAGCTTCCACGTGCAATTCGAGAGTGTGAAAAGGCAGTATTTCCTACAGAGAATTTACACGAGTTCTTGAATGAAATGTGCAAAGAAGAAAGAGAAGCGGATGCACAGGTGATGATTAAATATAATGCAATTTTAGACTTTATTTTAGTATGTTGTACAAAGAACTACTACAGGAACAAAATTATTTTATTTCCCTACTCTGTAATTTTATATACGCACGAGATTATAACACACATAATAGAAATGAGGTTTTAAGTTTACGGTAGGTATATATTATATAACCCATTCTTCTGTAGTTTACTGGAATTTCATGCATTTGGTTTTTTTCACACATACGTTAGCGGAATTATATATACATAAATATGGACTCATGCGGAACACACTTCAACAGTTTTTAACATCATAGTTTTATATTGCTGTATATATACTTAATCAACTTAATAATTAAGTATCGTTAGATAAATAATCAACTTTAAATATACGTTTCGAATGTTGACGTCACAAAATCTGAAACACACTAGTGATTGTAAAAGTCTGCTTTGATTGTGAATATACGAGTTGTTACGTTTTATATGTATCACAGATAGGTCTGCATATAAACAAATTATTAAAACTGAACTAAACCAGACAGAGTATCGAGTTTGTTTTCTAAAACAAGGTGAACTCAAATGGACCCGAATTCAGGGTTGAACTACGCCTAACAAGGCTATATCCAGCTTCTCGAGTGACACCAGTCTCAAATTTTATTCTAGGTGTTTTAGTTAAGTTTGATAAAATATTTGTAGAGTACCGTAATTCACTTTAAAATGTATACAAATATATTTTATGTTTGTTCAAACTTTTAATCTTAAATAACATTAAATTATGTTTATATATTCCTGCAGCAAGTGAAAAAATGCGTCAATGAGAAATTTTCAGAACTTCACGAGGATCCAGAATATACACTCAGTGAATTGATTAACAAATGTTTGTGAATATGTGAGTTAATAAAGTTAAAATATATCAACATATTTAGTAAATTAAACAACTATCTCTGGACTTGAACACCTTATGTGTTGAAAAATGTATAAACATTATTATTTACAATAACATCTAAAAATTGTAGTTTCAAATAACATAATATGTCGTATAAAGGTTAGACCTTGTAGTAATTATTCACATGTTTTAGTTTAAGTAAAAAAATACCATAACAAGTTAAAATATGTTGTAATTATTATTATTAATTAACTGTTTAATTTTGGTTTAGTAGTATAGAAGGCTATCTCTTTAATTATTCTTTTATTTTCCAAAGTTGTTAATTTTATGAAAACATGTTATAAAATTTAGGTTTCCACTTTACATTCTACTTTAGTAAACACGTCATTTCTGAAGAAGGCCAAAAAAAGACACTTAATAAAAATCGACATTTCCTTACATGGATTGATAAAGTACCCTACATTTAAAATGTTATGTCTCAAAATCAACATTTCGTTAAAATTGACGTTGTTAAAAATTTTAAGTTTTAAGAATATAATTTTCGAGTAAAACTAGCAACAAAATACATCACCTTTACTATTATTGGTCTCACTTCTTGAAGGAAGATTAAAATAATTAGTCGTATATCTCTTACATATTCTTTATTAAATAAAAGGACAAACACATAAGAAACATAATACAATTACACTCTGTTCCCACTCTATTACACTTTATAGAGATATATGCCAAAGCAACCAGTCAGACTAGCAATTATTTGACGATTTTTTAATATAGAATGACACAATTAACCCTTGCTGTAAGGCTTCACGTATACTACACTTTAAAATAATAATGCTGAGACAGTGAACGTTATACGTTTATTGGTCAACAAAGATAACTGTGTTTATGTCCTATACATTTGTTTAAAACTTTGTCAATATATATAGCAACACCTTGTACTATGTATATATATATACAAAACCATATATACGAAACTAAGATATATATGAGCTTATACAATCCAAGTATAACAAAGTTATGTTCTTATTTTAGAGCATTGGTCAGTATTTTGATATTTTTTGTCACATTGATATCATTTAATGAAATGTTATTAGTTCTATTCTAAGTGAATTTACATTAATATTTAAGTATTTTAATGTTATTGATATTTACAGCTTCAACGGATCACTTAACAGCTGATGAGGACCGGCATCTACATATTACCTATAATATAATAATCTGAATCTGTCGTGTTTACCTTCTTTTTGGGATATGTTTAACTCTCAAATATCTTTATCTGGAAAATAAAATTTTCATAAAGCAACAACACTGTTCTATTGGTGGATTATTAAATATAGTTTTTAAGTTGTGATTGAGCTAAGGGTTACGTGTGATGTTGATAACTTACTTAAATTTGTATTGTGATTTCAGTATCTGGCTTAAAGAAAAACAATCCATTGTTTCTTTTTTTATAAATAAAAAAAAAGTCTCCGAAGTTATTTTTACACAAAATATTTCAATGAGGAAAACTATGTTATCAAGTGTCAAAAAGTGAAAATACGGATATTTGAAAATTACACGTGTTTAAAGGAGTTTATAATTCGTACTTAGAACGTGTTCATTAATGTGTTTTAGAAACTTTCTTCACACACGAACGAACCATGTCTATAATGATCACGTGTTATTAAAGAACTTGTTTGTTTGTTGTTAAGTACACATCTAAACAATGAACTATCAACGATCTGACCACTGCAGGTATCGAAACCTGATATTTAATTATTTTAAAGTAGTTCGTTTGTTTGTTGTGTTAGAGAAAAGCCACATTGGCCTATTTGCCGTGTCCACGGCGGGGAATCAGACGCCGGGTTGTAGCGTTGTAATTCCATAAACATACCGCTCTCCCATCGGAAAACTTAAAAATAGTTCCAACTTGTAGTTAAAATTATTACAAATAAACACAATCTTGAACGCTATATTAAATACACAAGAAGGCAAAGTTCGGTTTAAATCCTTCTAAAAAGGATCTTTTCGTTTTATATGCATCAAACATACTGATAGTGTTACTACGACAAATAAAAAATAGTCAACTAATGACGTAACAGTCGGTTTCACATTTATTTATCAACGGAGATGATAAATATTAAACTTTAAATAAAAGTGATGATAAAGATAAACTGTATAATGTTGAATGTTATATTCTTCTAAAAAGGATATTTTTGTTTATTTGTATCAAACATACTGAAAATGTTACTACGACAAATAAAAACATAATCAACCAATGTGACAACAGTTGGTTACAAACTGGGATGATAAATATCAAACTTTAAATGTAAGTGATAAGTTAATAACGTTCAAATCTTTATTTATAGTAAAAGGTTGTAGCCCAAAACGTTAAAAAGTGAAAGGTTTTATAATTAAAATAAGGAATTAAATAAATATGTACTAGGGTTAGTGAGAAATTTATGAAAACAGCAAGAAAAAAATAAATAAATCTAAATGGAAAAATTCACATCTTAGAGAAAGTAGTTACTAGAAATCAAAATTTAGTGCACAGAAGTTTTTTCAACACACACAATAAATAAGTCAAATAATTAAATTATTTGCAATAAGTTATTTAGAATACGATCATAACTCGAGTGTAGGATAATAAATGTTAGATGCATACAAGAGTTAAAAACGGACACCTTTATTAGTACAACAATATTTATTTTCATGATCCACGTTACAGTGTTGACATAACGTGCATGTGTTACAGTCGATTCCTCTGTTTTAATTTTAAATATCTTGTGTTTGAGATGTACATATTATATCATTATTAAGTTTGTTTTCTGAACTTGAATCTGAGCATAATTTATAAAATTATAATTTTGTCTTTATTTAAGTTTTTACATAAGTAAACTTACCTGCTTATAACATTGGGGTATTTATAAACTGAGTAACACGTAAGTACAGTAACAACAATAACCTGATGAAATGATGTTGGTTAAGACAGTGACATTGTTTTCCACTTAAGTCTAAACTAACTTACTTTGTACATGTTCTTTAATCAAATTGTTCACATTATAAAATATAGATATGCCAATTTCTTTAGCCCAAAGATGTAGAGCTAGAGAAAATTTGCTTCTGTAGACCAGGTGTTGGTAAGTGATCAAGCATCCAGAACTGTACTCCACTGCAATAAAGGCAGTGGAAAGTTGTGGTCATAGAATTATATAAGGTCAAGCATAAAGCCAATACAAAGAGCAAAGAGATTTGCTCAACACTAAAATGCAAACCCAGATATGTATGTGGCAGGTGTCCACCAACTTACTTCCAAGCTCTGAAGGGCTTCAAAAAGATGTAAATCTGAGTAAGGTGGGATAGAAGAGGAACTTTGCATCAGGTGAAAACAAGATAATGTATCTCTGAAGAAGTAGTCCCAAAAAAGCTTATGCAGAATATGAAGCACTGTTATCAAAAGCAACAAAGACAAGAAGTAGGCCAGGTTTACCCTGTATTCGAATTGAGAAAGATGCTTTAATGAAGGAAATGCAGAGTAGGAGGTTAAAACAAACCAGCCATCCCGATACAATTTAACCCCCAAAGGAGAAGGGAGGCTGCAACAAAGAAAGCCACGTTAGATGAGGCAAGTAGAAGGCAAACGTTCATACAATAGTGGAATAATAAGTCTTAAGAACGTAATTACACAAATATACAAACAAGCCCATCTGTGCTGTGGTACTCCACCAAAACTTCAGTGATAGATTGTGCCAACCTGTGAAGTAGCCAATAGTCACAAGTATGTATTAATGAATTATCTTAATCTCTGAGAGTGGACTAGTATTATCCTAGGCTATCCTCTAAAGATGAAACCCAACACTCCTGTGTGATAGTTTACTCTCTCTTTGGTGGTTCTTTATTTGGACACACCATAAAGTATTTACACCAGCATCAGACATCTTGACTTGAATGCGCCAGAAGAATGACTCTCATATGTTAGCACCAGTGTGGGTACTACCTTGGTGCCCTAATGTCTATATATTAAGCAAAGGATGTAGGATCACTAGCATTAAATATCTAGAGACCAATAACTCCAGCACAGTCAAAGAACCACGACTTTGTGGTTTATAATGATTATACAGCACACCTTCTTGCCTTTTTTAATATGACCATAGAACTACCACAGGTTACATGCATCTGTTCTAAAATCCTCTATCTATGCTTTATCTTGCATTTATCTAGAAAATAAAACTTTGATAAAGCAACAGAAGTGTTGAATTTCTAGTGGATTATTAAATATGGTTTTTAAGTTGTGGTGGAACTAAGAATACAATCTGATTTTGATCATCTATTTAAATATATGTTGTTGTTGTTTTTGTTTTGTTTTTACTACCTTCTTTAGAGAACAGAAAATACATTCTGTCTCTTTCTTTTGGTAAATTAAAAAAATAAATTTTTCATACACAAAACATTTCATTGAGTAAAACAGTCATTACTTTAAAGTGTTAAACTGTGAAAATCGGGCGTTTGAAAGTTACATATGTGTTTAAAGGAGTTGATAATTCGTACTTAGAACTTTTTCACACAGGAATGTACCTAGGCTATAACGATCACTTGCTACTAAAGCATTTACTGTTCAACGCTAGGCTATGCAACGGGCTATCTGTGCTCTGCCCCCGCGGGCAATGAAACTTGATTTTTTGCGATACAGAAGTAGTTCAAACTTATGGTTAACGTGATTACAAATAAACACACCCTTTAATGTTATATTAAATAAGCTACTGTTCTCGGAAATCATATATCAAAGTTGCGAAAATATATAAAAAGTCTAAAGTACGCTCAAAACGTTTTAGAAAATTATCTGTTGTTTTATACCTATCAAATCTATTAAAGTTGTTACTACGATGAATAGAAAAAAAAAAAGGATCAACCAATCTCAGAACAGTCGGTTTCAAACTTGATATAGAACAGGATGATAAGTATTAAACTTCCAATGAAAATAATCAGTTGGTGGCGTTTGATTGTTCATTTTTCACGCAACACTACTAGAGGGCTATCTACGCTAGCCGTCCCTAATTTTGAAGTAATAAACTAGAGAGAAGAACAGCTAGTGAACACCACA
Source organism: Limulus polyphemus (assembly GCF_000517525.1). Lineage (NCBI taxonomy): Eukaryota > Metazoa > Arthropoda > Merostomata > Xiphosura > Limulidae > Limulus > Limulus polyphemus. Next base: position 6,145 of record NW_013742400.1, on the reverse strand, counting down.
ATCTCCAATCTACTCTTTATGAGTAAATAGTGGGATTGAAGTTAAAACTGTAACACCCATACGACTGAAAAGGTGAATGTTTTGAATGAAGAAATCCGAAAAAGGGACCCCAGACGGGGAGTCGAAGGCCCTAACCATTTGGTTCGATCTCGTAAGAAACATAAATTTCGTAGTGTTGGATCTTGAATGGTGGTGAAAAGTTGTGGCTCAAAGCGTTGAACAGTTGAGATATTTACTATGATGACAACGAATTAATGAAATATGTATAAGAATCGGATATTGTATCAACACACAAACGAAATAAAAATAAAATTAATCAGCATCTTAGAGAAAGGAGTTACTAAAGGTCAAAGTTCAATGCACCAGCTTTTTAAACACACATATTTGTGTTGCGCCCACCACAGCTACCCAAGCTCAAATTTTAGCATCATAATTTCACATACTTAACACAGAAACACTGATGGGCAAAAAAGAGGGAGAGAAAGAGAAAATATATTTAAGATGAAATGACAACATTTAGAAAAAGTATCAAACTTTCGTGTGTAGCAGAACATCGAGGCCATAACTTCCTGACTGCGTTATTGTACAGTAGATAGGTGGTCAAAACGTATTAACTCAATGAGTTGTTCAAATAAATAACGAATAAGACTGTGGTGTTAAATTCAGCCAGTTACAGGCTTCTTTAAATTTTTACAACAAATTACGAGATTCTCTGGAACTTGTATAAGGTAATTGATGTTACAAAAAAGTTAGGCTATTTTCAAAGATTCACATGACTTTAAAAATGCTGAAATACCTGTTGCTGATCATGTATACCAGGAGGAGAGCTGAAGTTCCAAAACATCAACACCTTTGTTCGTGAGAAATCAGTAATAAAATATGCCTGCCAGTGTGGTTAAACGTAGTAAAAACACAAATAAATAAACAACAAATAACACGAAATTATAAACTAACCAAAGCTAACAGAGTTCCAGGATAAACAAACACAACATTCTTACACAACCATTCAAATATCACGTGGAATACTTTAGGAAACATATGAGAAAAGCATACTTAAATACAGCTACATTATACATGACAAACCTTGACCTAATTACCTCTCCCCATAAATATTATTAATAAAAACCTTAAAAGGCCTTCTAGTATTAGATAAACTTATTATTTGGTACAGTTTTAGTTCAATTTTTAACGATATTTATGATAAAATAAGTTTAATTGTGTATGTACATGACCAAAATATGGAACTGTGTAGTGAGTACAGGACTGTATCACGTATGGCTGTCTTACAAAAAGTGAAGTGTGATATAAGTGTACAAAATAGTAGCAACCAATAAATAAACATGGCTGAAAAGGGTATGTTAATTAAAAATAGAATATCAGCGTACAATTGCCCATCAATTAATATAACGCAAGGAAAGCAACAACGTATGGGATGTATTACCAAAGAATCCATGCGAAGAAACAACTTGTGAAGGAAGAGGTTCGCCGAGCACCCAATCGTCCCTTCTATAGGTCACATTCTTGTAATTTCCGATCCAGCTGCACAGGTTGTTTGTGAGGCGGTTTTCAGTGTAGTGTATGACAGCGTCCGTATAATGAGTTCAGACATTATGCCTACACTATTTCGAGTATTTAGTGTATTTCAAGGTATGACATTTATTGCATATGGAAAATATCTCTTTTTCAACAATTATTTCACAATTTTTGTTCACGTTTAAGCCATAAGAATTGCGTATTCTAAGTATTTGACTGTATAATTGCTTTGGGGGACATTAATTCTGTTATCACCGATAGGCCTAGCTAAGGATTGCCAGACATCCTACATTTGATCCAAATATCTCGTGTCCCGCTTTTTATTCAAAATGTTCCGAAAACAAAAATTTTGAAGGAAAATGTTTTGGAATGAATTGATTTACAATTTTCTATAATTATGTTGATTCCTGTAGAATTTTGGAAAGTAATGTTGAATGTTCTGTAAAACATTCTAGAGTAGAAATTACATAACGCTTATAAAATGTGTTTGGCCTCCAGTTCAGTAGTTGTCAGTTTTCGGCTGTAGTTATATTGTAAGCTTTGAATGAGTGTGAATTTTATGATTGCTTGGCCATTCAACTTGAAGTTGTATAATTCAAATGAAATCTGTAAATATTTCTGCTTTTGATAAGAAATCGTTCAAGTGTAAATTGCCGTTTTTGCGTGAAAGAGGAACACAAACACACTTGATTTTAATTATAAGATTTAGAATATTTTTTGAATTAATTATTTACAATAATGTTTTTTTATATTATTATCATAGTAATATCATTATTTATTATTTTACCCCTAGGAAAATGGCTAGATCAGAGACTCCTAAATAACAAAAACGTCCAGTGACTCAACATGGATTGAATAATAACTTTCGATTGGATTCAGCCTAGTAGAGATCAGTACAGTGCAAGATATGCAACAATCACTCATTTACAATAAGTCATGGTGGTGAAAATGATGTAATGCGACACTCGAAATCCAAAGCACACATTGAAAATGTGAAGGCAACTTTTTCAAATTGAAGTGAATGGTGATCTACTTCTCAATTAATTCATCTTTTTAAAAAAATTCTGTAGCATACATTTTTCATTCCTCATTCCAATGCTGTGTCTGAAAGAATTTTCAGATAGATGACAACTAACCAACAACTGAAAGAAAAAGAGAAATAGGTTGCTCATCAAAAACTTAGAATCAGAACTCATGATTAGAGAAAGTTTTCTATGACTCGCAAGGAATTTCAAGTATACTTGAAGTCAGAAGATGGAGCTAAAAGTTTGAAGAAGATTAAGCATTCAGAAAAATATTAACATGTATTATAAATAATATGTCATACTATAATGATATCAATATGAATTATGATGTATAATTGTTAAGCATTATTTGAATAAAGTTTTTTAATTTTGTTTGTTGTAACTGTTGAAAAAATCTAGTTTCAATTCAATTTGAAAAAAAAAATTGGTCTTAAAAAAACTTAGAAAATTTTTTGTCCTGTATGGGCATTTAAAAATCTGGCAACCCTACTTATTGGCCATAGAGTGTTTATATGATTTATTAGCAGGAAGTCATCAACAAATATCAAGTTAAAAGTGTTTTGATATATGAAATGGAACTTCCTGTTCAATAGTAAAATGTAGATAAAAGTCTAAGACCAACCAAAGTATTTTTAGTATTTTTCAAAACAGTGTTACACAACTAAATTTCAGAAATTTTGCAACCTAAGAAACGTGTTAAAATTATAAGATTTTCTCATTGCACAAAGTAGATTCTATGTAGAAAATGTGTACCAAGTTTAATGTAGTTTGGTTGAATAATTTATGTCTGAGAAGAAAACTTGTTATTGTTACTGTGCTGGTCCAAAATGTGTTAACTGTTGAAATCTATATCATCAAGACTGTGGTTTCTTTAAGTTAAAGTTTAACACATCTGAATGAATTCTAAGTTGCTAATATTTCTTTATGCTGTTTTTTATTCTATCAAAAGTTTCATGTGAATTTTACTGTTATGGGCTTTTGTAGCTTTGTTTCTGCAAATATTCCATGTTAATGTGTACAGAAGTATCTGACTGGAAAATATTTTCCTTTTGATAATTATATATACATGTTAGAGTTTGGCTTTTATACAGAAATTAAGGACCTTACCAAATCTGTGTAATTTCTTGGCATAACTAAAATCCACAGATATTAATAAGTAATAAAATATTCTATCAACATATATACTTTAATTATGATATGTAAGGAAAGGAAAAACAATATTCAAGTGTCTTATATAACAAAGAAATACTTTATTAAACAATAAATTATTTACTAATAGATAAACACAAAACAGCATATTGCTTACAGAGAAAACAGGATATTGTATTGTGTCAAATACAGTGATGAAAAAATTAAGTCGTAGACATTAAAAATAATGCAATGAAATATAATTGTTTTGGTTTAAGGAAAAGTTATATATATATATATCTTAAAATTATTGAACTAATGGAAAATATTAACTAACAGATGATACATTTGGAAAACACCAAGTAAGTATTATGAAATTTTAATTGGACTAGAAATATAAATTTTATTTTATTCAAATTATAAATTTTTGTAAAGAAACTATTAAATATAATTTTGTCTTCATTTTACCTTACATTACTGTATGCCAGTAGTAGAAGTTGCCACAGCTTGTATGATCAGTTTTAACCTCATATTAGCAAGTAGCTTCAAAGAATCTTCTGGATGCCCTGTTTCTGCTGTATGATGTATGTTTACCATAGAGAAATTACCATTAGTGGAAATTAACTTTTAACCCTTTTACTGCAGCTGGGATGTATATTTCCCACTTTACTGGGAAAGAAAGATTTACTGTTTCTGACAGGACTCACTTCTGCTAGTTTGAAGTTAAATATCAGTTATAGTTTTTTTTAACTTTGTAGCATTACTTGAAGCTAATAATGTTTCTACATAAAACAATTACCAAAACTGCTAGAAAAAGAAGTTGGAACTGCTAGTTATCTTATTAGGTTAACTGAGTGTTTAATTAAAGGGTTTAATCATAGTTCTGTTACTGTGGTGACATTTTTTTAGATGGCCAAAAAAGCATTCACTTGTGTTTGGCATGAAGTGATGGCTTAAAATAAAACCATGTTCTCTAAATCTACCTGATACCCATTGTCATATGGCTCATTAACTTTCTTAACAATTGCTCCATTAAGGTTAAAGTTCATGTAGTATTTTTAGTTTGTCCTGTCCAGCAACATATGTAGCTCAGTCAATGATATAAATTTCTCAAATATAGTTAAAAATACTGTTCACAATATGTTGATAACACACTTCCCCCAGCTTTTTCCGTGCTGCTGCAAAACTCCAGGAAAATTTGAATGAATTAGGTTCTTGGTTCTTCATTTGGCAAATTATTTAAAATTCTTAGAAATCCCAAAATGTTGTGTATTAAATATAATATCTACAAAAATAACAATGACATCAAAAGGATTTGATTACAAACAACTTCAAGGAACTAATTTAAATATTTCCAAAAAAATTAAATCTCTAGGGTTTATATTTGATAAATGTCTGACCTGAAAAGGAATATACTTTCTGTAGTGTTATTATTTGTTGTGAAAGTGTGTAGGTCTCACATAATACATGTTCAAGAAAGCCATTAAGTTGATATTTTTTCAGGTTACCTTTGTTCCTTTGTCATTTTTAAAGTTGTAATACGTGTTATCTCCTGTGGAGAAAATTGCTGAAGTTGAGAGTAATATTCTTCAGTGATTGTGCAGGTAGTATCTAGAGATTACAGCCCCACCTATCTGTAACAAGAAGGACTGGTCACATGGTAGAATATATCGTCCTAGGTAAATATGAGGTTTCTTCAAACTTAAGAAATCTAGTATTTGGCAGTTTGATAGATTATCTTGATCTAAAAGCATCTTTAAAAAATGCCTACAAATCATAAAGTAAGAAGATACACAAACACAATGTTTTTTTCTTTATCAACAAATAAAGATTGTTCTCGTATTGTATTATACACAGTGTCCAGTCTGTTTAATCCTAGCCTAAACTTAGTCTTTAAGTTTTAGCAAAGCTTTGCAATACCATATTATAAGTGAATTTTCTTTTTTAGCAAACTTATCTAAAATTTTATTCAAGTAAATTCAGTTCACCTAAATATAATACATCCATAAGAACTTACCAAAGGGTGAATTTCTAGCTGCTATAGGTAGTTAACATAGGTTTTATACATTAATTATTTCTCTGTCATATGGATAGTTAACTAGATTTCAAAGTCAAAAAAATATAACCATAATCAACTAAATACCCATTTACAAACATGTAAACTACCTCTTGTTATAGATAGACTTTTATTACTCAGTAAATGTTATTTTATATAAGCTACATGAAGAAATAGCTCATTTCCAGATATTTCCTTTATGTACTCCTGCAGGTTGGTATAAACATATACAACTGTACAATTTATGTATAACACTCAGCTGAATCCAGTAAACACCCTATGAATGTATACGTCAACAATTAATATTATGGATACCAGAAGGAAAAGCCTCAGAAAACACAGTTCCGAAACTTCTAGAACACAGGATGATATTCGTATAATGGAAGCTGATTTATTGAAGGTT
>NW_013742399.1:0-9767 GCF_000517525.1 Limulus polyphemus | reverse complement strand
TGAATAGTTATATATATTGCTATATGTTTATTCTTGTCTGCGCTATTTTGTAGGGATGATGCAAATACCATCCCTACTATCTTGTTTGCATTGTTTTGAAAGATTGATATTAGCCATCCCTACATTTACTTCCTTTTTCGAAAAGTTTTTCTCTTCTTGTTTACTTGTTTGTTAATGTAGTGTTTCAATAGACATAGGAAGATTGTATATATAACCAAGTTTTAAATACAATAAGTTTCCAACTGTAATATTTATTGTTTATCTATTATTGGCTGATAATTTGTGTTTCACCCTGTACTTAAGTTTTTTAAAAGAACATCAGATCACACTCGTCATAGTTCCTCAGTATGCTTCTTTATACATGTTGTACCTTGATCATTATACTGTTGTTCTATATACCACTGAACTGTTGATTGTTGCCAAACTATGTGAACTGGGATCAATCTGTAAGGGTAAAATTCCCCAGCTTTACCCATTTCACCCTTTTGGTTTTGTTATCTCTCCCAAGCAGTTTTTTTTTTACATAAACTGAGATAACTTCATATTCATGTGTATTTTATCAGATGTTGTTACGCGTACAAAACTAGACAAGTTAGAATAAAGTGTCAGCCATATAAAGATTTGAAATTTAAAATACTCAAGTTATACAAAAGAGCAAACCTACAGATATAAAAATGTGTAAATTAAAGAAACAAAACTGGAAATACTTGGCTCCCTTTATATTGCAACTGAATCAAGCAGCAATATATATTTAACAAGGGGGCCAAGATTTCCCACTTTTGCATTATATCCTTAACATATCGGCCATAATTTAGTACTTATATAACTTCAAAATGATAAACAAGACACAGAAGACCGAATGTGTTTAAAGATGGCGCTGATATTATAAAAAACTTCAATGCAAAATTAATGAAAATTAAAGTATTTATGCTATGTCATGGCTAGGAGGGAAAATATGCTTTATTTCACAATCATTGGAAATATTTCCTAAAATCACATATGAGTTATGTGTTTAATGTTTTAAAATAAACTGGGCACTTGAGGTGACATAAGCTGATAAAAGTATATTTTTAGACTAGTTACAAACTGCAAAACATTTATGGTAGTTTTCATGGCCTTCTTCAACTTTCCTTAGTCTATCATTTTCATTAAAGCAACGCTTTCTTGCGGGCATTATGTGTTAGATCAATAAATCCTGGTCTATTTGAAAAAGATCTTTCCGCAGTCAGACAAAGAAACTCACATAGATTGTATATAATAGAGCTACACGTAAAGTAAACAGTAAAGTAAAGTAATGATAGTTATAATAGGGTACAGAGTATGAAACAGTCATGAGCGTTCAGTATATGATACGGTTTTACAAGTTGAAACAAAGAAACTCACAAAAATGAAGAATAAATCCCATAGTAAAGAAAGAACTAGTAACAGCTTATAAAATGAACCAAAGCTAAATTATTGCAAGGTAAAGTAAATGTAAAGTTGTAATGAAGGCAAACTAAGCTGAATATGCAGAAACGTCTGACATGCGTGTTCATTAAGTGATAAACATATGTTTTATAAATAACTGCACATGCATATCTTAAACCTAAATGAGTCGAGAAAGCACATATAAGTTGTATTTCGTGTAATGTTTATTTTTTTAGGAAATTACAAGTGGGGTAAGTGATGCTTGTGTGAAATACTTTGCAAGTAAAAAAACTAAAGCTGAAATGACAATGGCATTACGCCATCGTGTATCATACTCGTTGAACTAAAAAGTTTGACTAAGCAAAAATCAGGTATGATGATTCTGAATGGAAAAGACAATATGCAATCTGGACTCCTCGAACAAAGGCCTTTCTAACGATATGAGATTTGTAGCATTTGATAGAGAAATGTTGATAAAAGTTCTGGACAGACACTGCAAGAATATTATAAGACAGGTGGTAGCAATGTTTGTGCAAGAATAGCTCAGATTGGTTATCGAAATGGTATTTTAAATATCTCCTCGATAGGTCATCAGAACTTTACAATACTATACAGTGTTTCCTTTTATAATGTCTATTTTATAATAAATGTCTATACCCAATATATATATACATAGGGGTCACTTGACAGGCGGAGATTGTCTGCCACCATGACACTTGATGACGGAAGTTGTATACCACCAGGGAGCGCGTTAATAGGGAAGGGGTTACATCATAGTTATACAAAGTAGCGTGTTGCTAGAGGAAGAGTAGGACGACGAGCATGCAAATAGTTCGTGAGTGAACCACCAGAGTGTGGTGTATATCAACGTGTCTCAACATGCCATCAACTTGAGAGTAGCAATCAAAGCCTTAAAATTAATAACTCGTCTAATTTACATAACATTCTTTTTACAATTATCAGTACTGAAAAGTTATAACAGTTACAGTTTTGCTTTATAAGTAAAACATTAAATCTGCTTTTTTAATATAGTTCTTATCATTATGGTCAACATTATAATTTTTGCTTATATATATTTAATCATATTGTATACGTTTTATGAAGGCAGTTATTGTTATTTATCAGTGGATAGTGCTACTATAGTTCTGTAGGACTGCATATAGATTTCAACTTGTCTCAACTAATGTTTATAGTTTTAATTTTTATATTTAATTATATTACGTACATTTTATAAAGGCAGTTGGTGTTTCTCAGACAGTGTTTCTATGGCAAGTGGTGTTACTAAGATCATTACTGCTAGAGTGGATGTCAGACAGTTCAATAGGATGATGATGAACTCATTCTAGGTTGTCTCAACATGTGATTATGACATTAGCACTATAGTCTATATTCAATTATGTGTTCTAAAAGGTTGCATGTAAAACTAATATATAAATGAGGCAGTTACTACAACTGTTCGTGTTTTCAGTTAATAATTAATTTGCACGTGTGATAAATGTTTTGAATACTTTACAAGTAAAACTGTTATTTTAACGAGAGCTATGTATAACGTAGTGCGTTACATATGTCATGTAAAAAGTTTTTATCATGCATACTGTCTTAGTTTATCCGTTATTTGAATGAAGGAAATGTTATAGCACAGCCAATAATTTACCTTACATACTTTTATAATTATCCATCACTTGATATTTCAGACATCCTGAAAAGTCTTTAATCACACATAAGTTTTGCTTTAATAAATATTGAATGAGACAGTTAGATGATTATGTTTTTAAGTATCGATTTAGTATATGTTTCACATACTGATTATAATTTTCACTTCTATGTCAAATTTTTATGACATACATTTTGCATTTTTGACGTTTTATATGTTAAACACTTATAGCAAAGTTATTTCTATAATTGATCTATTTTGTAATATCTATTTGCACTGAAATGGATGCTTATTTATATCTAAATAACATACAATAATTTTATGTTGAGCTTTATAAGTTAATCTACATAATTGTTCCTCTAAAGTGTAGTTTTAAAAGATGTAGGTAAATAATTATGCTTAACCATTACTATTGCGAAATATATATATATATTTCTGTAGATATATTCCCAGATCTTTGTATAAAGCTTTTTTCTTTGCTGGTGTGGCACCTTACAGTTAATACTGTCAAATCTCTACTAAAGCTAATAGCATATGGGCGTTCTTTCCGTTTCTGTCTAAGGGTCAATAACCTTGAACGTAAATGATAGAAGTAATCCAAAAAATAGGACATTTAAACCCTACTGGATATTTAATCTGATTCATCATGACCTTTTACTAAGCTTTTTTATGTCACTGAACTTAAAAGTCAGTAAACATAGTTTATTGATTCTTTCACTTTACATAATGATACAATACACTGAATGTATATCCATGAAATTCTATTTCTCAAGTCTTATCAGGACATGTTAAATATATATATTTCAGTTAGTGTACACTTCTTGTATACTTTCCACTCAATTAGACTCCATGAACTGATTAGCCACATTTGTAACAAATGTTTTTAACCATCTAATATATGTCACCTTATAGTTATGCTATCATCAATGTATGTAAGTAAAATCACAAACTCTAAATAAGAGTGTTGTCATACATACTGAAATATTTATTAACAAAAACTTCAAGTTTTATATAGGGGATTATGATCTTTGATCAGTTGTTTAGATTTATAGCTAATCATTCATAATAAACTTGCAAATGAGTTATGAAAGACAAAAAGAAGACAGTTTTTAAGTAATGGTAAATAGATCAACGAGAAAGAGATTGACTGTTATGATATTAGATTATTTACACTTATGGAAAAAATATGTGTATTACTAGGAGAGAATATCATGTGACACTGGTTTAAAATGTATGGAGGTCTGTGTACAGTAGGAAGTTATTTTCTGTTACTTAACAAAACAAGTACCACACATACTAAAGCAATTATGAACAAAACTTTAAGCATTACATATACTATTATACATTTATGAAAACTACAAACAGGTACCACTACAGTATTTGATTCAACATAGCTTTTTTTGTTCTGTATTACAATTTCATAAACACAATCTAATCATTCATTTTCAGATTTTATATTATACAAATTTAGAATATCATCTGAACTGTTTTTCTGTAGAACCTTCTCTTTGAAGCAACTTTACTACATATTTCCAACAAGAAGAAACATAACAGCATCTTCATTGCACACACTTTTCTATGCACACTACTGCTAATGAGGCCTTTTGCCAAATACCAAAATTCGTTGGGTTAGCTGGGAATGCAACATCTAAAGTTAAATACTATAATAAACAATATATCCAGAGACCACTGATCTATACTTTACAGATCTCTGTGGTACTCATAGCACTTACATATCCTATGATAGAATAATGTAACATCACGATGTTTGACGTATTCTCTATCCTTTATAACATACAAGAGCCTGATGGTGTTAAATCTGCCTCCATAGAAATTGTCAAAGAGTCATCACACCACATTTTCATTCAGCACTAAAGCAACTAGAAATTATGGTATTTTATAAAGCATAAATTAATGATAAAGTATTGTATTAATAACATTGCCATTACTGTGGTGAATATCTTTAATTTCAATAAATATTATAAAATCTAAAAATTCTCAATATCTATTTGAGAAGAACCTAATTTTTACAGTTACAAACAGAGTTCTGTATTTTTATATATCAGATGAATCCAAAATATGTTAGTTTTTGTTTTTCATTATGTTCAAATATTACGTGACATAGAACAGGATGTTTCTCAAGTTGTGGTCATTGACAGCCATATGACTAATGAACAAAGGTCAATAAGATAGAAAGCATCTCGATGATAGATCAAAACATTGCTAATAAACAAACTTTTATTTCATCTTGTGTTACTTCTTGAAAAATACATATTCTGTTTGTCATGAAACATGAACCTAATAATAAGTTAGGATCAATGCATAAATGAACAATCATTAGCTATAATGAATCAACTTAAAGCTCTTGTGTACTTTATTTTTCTATCCAAACACAACAAGTGTGTAAGAATTCCCTTCTTTGCAATTTTAGTCATGGACTGTAGGTTGTATTGTATATTCTGGTAATTAATGTTCCATATGAAGATGATGTCAGTGAGCTTTATAGATCTAATCACATTGATGAGTGTCCGATATGTTTTATGTGATTCATCAGGACTGTCAAATCATAATAAATACAATAGTATGAATGTACATTTGCAGTTTTGTATTGTTAAATAAAGCAAAGAAATCAATACACATGTTTTACTGACTGTTAAGATCAGTGAAATTAAATATTTGTTTTCAGGACTATCAAATCTCGAGAAAGAGAATGATGTGAATGTAAATTTCGCGTTTTGTATCATTATGTACAGTGAAAGAATAGAAAAATTGGTTTTTATTGACTGTTAAGTTCTTAAATACAAGAAATCTATATAGAGACTTGTAATGGCTAGTTAAACGCAGTTGTTAAAAATGTTGATAATCAATTCATGGAGTGTAATTAAATTGAAAATATACAATAATAGTACACTAACTGAAATATACATATTGAACATGACACCAATTCTTGAAAAATAGAATATCAGGAATACACATTTAGTGTTCTGTATTACTATGTAAAATGAAAGGATCAATAAACAATGTTTACTGACTTTTAAATTCAGTGACATACAAAATCTGAGTACAGTGAGCAGTTTTATTTTGTTTGTCAAACATATTCTACAATGATAAACATTGTTTTTATTAATATTATCATTCAATATATTGTTACGACAGCGGAATTCACGTGACGCTGGTAACATGTAATGAGTATATAGAACGTTCGTGAAGGCTCGAGTGTTTACCAGACGCCCTCTAATTCGTATATATAAGACTGGCGAGAAGTGATGGCAGATATAGAGATAATTGAATTGCAAACAGAAAGATATAGACAGATAATCAAGTCAAGTCGTAAGTAAAGTGCGTGAATCGTTGTGAATTCTAGCGTGTGTTTAAGTTAAAGTGACTTTGGAAATTAAGTGTATTGCAAAATTGTATTGAGAAAGAATAAACTAGTTTTATTTAAGAAAGGACTTGTATCGCAGAAGTTTTTTTTTTTTGGAAAGAATTTCTACGGAAAATTAACCGACGACCAGAGACGTAACAATATTAGTTGCTGCAAAAAGCAAAACACTTAAAGGTTATACAGTTTTATTAATTTCAATTGTCAGAATGTTAAAAGTTGCTTCAAAATTAAAGTTTTACAGAAAAATGGTAAAGACAATACTCTAAATTTTCATAGCATAAAATTTGAAGATGAATAATTAGATTTTTTTATGAAATTATAATACAAACAAAAGCTATGTTGAATCAAATACTGTAGAGGTACCTGTTTGTAGTTTTCGTAAATGGTATATATAATACCTTGTTTGTTTGTAATTAAGCACAATTCTACACAATGGGCTATCTGTGCTCTGCCCACCACAGGTATTGAAACTTGTATTCTAGCGGTGTAAGTCCGCAGACATATCGTTGTGCCACTGTAATTCCTGAAGTTTTGTTCATAATTGTTTCAGTAGATGTGGTACTTGTCTTGTTAAGTAACAGAAAATAAATTCCCTTTTACAAGGACTTAAACATGTGATACACTTTGACTAGTGTGGCCTCTGATGATATTCTCGCCTAATAATACATGTATTTCTGTAAAGAACGCAATTGTGGAACAAAAATTGTTTTAAAAATTTTAGAGTTAAAGATAAGTCACACCCACTTTCAAAGCTGTGTTGCTAAGCAACAGTTTTATGTTGAATGACATGCTTATAACCAATAGAAAGAGCAGATTTCGTGCTATTTGTTAAAACTAGACCAAAAAATGTTAGTAGTGTATGGGTTTATATGTGTGAAGTAGAAAAGAAGATTAGTCCATTGTCTAGAGCAGTTCCCCTAGCTATATTTTCTCACCTTATACATATTAGATTGATAGACATTTAAATAGCATTTAGGTTTTAGTTTTATATTTTAGTTAATTATGTATTTTTCTGTTTTAAAATTCATATTTGAAAGATTTAATGATTTTTTTAGTTTTTACCTGTGGTCCACTCGCTTGAGAATGCTTATATAAGTAGGTATATGAAAGCACCAGTTTTCATGTGGCAAATGCATCTGTGCTTGGAGTCTGCTGATCATAACTTTGTAGTGGCCGGTGGGCACTAGTTGATGTATCGACATAAATAATATAAGATGAAAATAAAACTTTAAAAATAAACTATAAATGAAAAGATAAAGACATGAAATTACATATATGATCCAAAGAAGATATTTTAAGACTATTCTATGAAGGTAAGCACATATTCCCATTTCTTAATTTTAATCATTTCAATGCACTGTACGTTTTGTTGTCATGCATAGAGAATTGTCAGCAGAGCAAAGAGTTCACATAAAAGCTTTGAATGATGCTGGTTGTACGCTCCAACAAATTGATGCAGATTTAAAATGATCTCCAAACACTGTCAAGTACACCCTAGATCATGAGACCAAGACAGGTAAATTTGAAACTAGGAAAGGAAGAGGCAGAACACCTAAACTGAATGATACTGATGTTAAGTATCTTCTTTATGCAGCCTTCTGGACAGAAGGAAGACTGCCACTGATCTCAAGCATGAGATAAATGACCATGTACTAAATGACAGAAAAGTGTCCAGATCTACAGTATCAATAAGACTCAATGAGAATTGAATATTTGGTCACGTAGCAGTTAAAAAAACCATAACTTTGTTTTACAAATATTGTCAAGAGACTGAAATTTGCTAAAAAGTACAAAAACTGAACTGTTGATGGTTGATAAAGGGTGTTATGGATGGATGAGTCCAAGTTTAAAGTATTTGGTTCAAGATGTAGGTTGTATGTCCTGCGGAAGAAAGGCGAAAGATACTTATCTCAATCCATAGTACTTACCATGAAGCATGGGGAAGGCAATGTGATGGTTTGAGGGTGTTTTTCTGTTGAGGCAACAGGAGATATTTGCAAAATAGATGGAATAATGAACCAGCACAAGTACCATCAGATACTGATCCATCATGATATACCCAGTGGTTAGTGTATTATTCATAAAGGATTTTACTACCAAGAAGATTATGACCCCAAACATTCATCCAACCTATGCAGAAATTACTTAGCTAAGAAAGAAGCTGCTGGAGTGATTCAAATGATGCAATGGCCCCCACAGAGCCTGATCTCAACCCAACTGAGTAGATCTGGGTAATTTGATAGATCAAAAACTTGGCAAATCAAAAGTTACTTCTAAAGAAACTTTATGGGAGTTTATTAGAGACATTTGGAGTAAAATCCCAAAGGACACTTTGATTAAATATGTTGCAACAATGCCTGAAAGACTGTTTGCAGTTAAAGCATAAGGGGGACACAAAATATTAACTGTTTGCTGAACTTAAGCACTTCCACAGAGTTTCTGTTTTACTAAATATGAAGATTGATAAAATTTTGATGTTTCACCTGTGATTTACCTTCCATTGTACTTTGAAAGTAGCCAGAAATCTAATTTTTGACTTTGTCCTAACACTTTTACACAGAACTGTATATATATAAATTATACATAAACTTAAATTCATTGCCAATAAAGCATTGTATTCCAAAAATTGTGACTTTCAAAATAATATATTTTGGAAAATGAAATATAAAAATCATAGACTTATTCACAGAGAAGCTGTATGCCAAATATTATGACTGTACAACAAGCTGTTTGGAAGTAAAATTATGATTTTTACAAACTTCAGGAAGCCCTTGAAGCATTTGAATTGTAATTATTTGCATAGAAATATTATTGTACTTTAAATTGTTTAATGCTCTATCAAAATATATGTGGTATGTTACATATGGTACTTAATACCATTTACCAAATAGCGTTAGTTAGACTGAACTTTCATATAATGATGTGGTATGTAAGTGATAAGATTGCACAATCTGAAGGTAAACCATATTTATACTTTGTGAGGGTATGTCTCTACTACGATACTGTATTCTTTATGTAAAATTCTCTAATATCTGCAGGTATGTCAACCATAAGGTACCACGTCCTGAAAAATCAATGGGAATATTTTGGTCAGATGCCAGAACCTAGGAACCATCATGCATCTGTCTTTTTGAACAGATCTATCTATGTAATAGGTACAGTTCAATTTTTTGCAGCATTTTAGTTATTTTGCTGTATATGTTCATGTGTATGTATATGTTATTGATAGAAAACAGAAGTAAATTAAACATTGATAACTTGTCCTACCATATAAGTATTCTATAATTTAATATTTCATTGGACTAAAAACATTTACAATAA
>NW_013742398.1:0-9700 GCF_000517525.1 Limulus polyphemus | reverse complement strand
GTTTTTGATTATATTACTCTTGGAATACATGTATATAACCTTTATATCAATCCAGATAACCAAAACATATTTCACTTCAAATAATTATATTAATACTAACCAAAAGGTAAGTATTTCTCCATTGGGATGTTAGTATTCATCACACTTCATTTGGATGGATCCCACCATTAACATGTTCCAAGAACCTTTTTGTCATTTCAGATGTCATAGGAGTTTCCCATAATACTTAAAAATATTCCAGGGATCCATAGAAAGCCAGAGGCTCTATTTAGGAGACTGAAGTAAAGAAGACAAAAAAAAGACAAATATGGTTTTAGAAAAACTTCTATGCTTAAAATTTTAATTGGCCTTGTCGATTAGATTGTTATTTTTTGCTATTTCAGTAAGCACACAGGTCTCCAAGCTAGTCAGGGCCGACTAAACGACACGAATTTCGGACCCTGTTGTTAATACATCTAGAAGACAATACCCTAAGGATGAGGCTTTGAGCCCAACCAAATAAAAAGAATGACAAAGTGCCAACCAGATACTGGAAAACAGGAAATAGCTAGACTTACTTATGGGGTAAAGTTTAGCTAAGAATACTTCATTTGCTCAAAATGAGAGAAGAAGTTCATTGTTTAAAGAAAATATCCTACAAGTTCACAAGTATATTGATGCAAAGCCTTGTAGTATGTTTTACAACTGTAATTGTACAACCAGATTTAATAACGAATGCTTCCAACAATGATAAAAGAAAATGGATTGATATGAAGAGCAAATGGACATAAAGTTCCAGCAAGAGGAACGAACTGACTTCATGTGGAGACAAGGAAATGTTGATGCATTATCCCAAATACTATGTTTTAATGAAGACTACAAAAACTGTAAAAAAGAGGGAAGCACAAGATAGTGAAGAAAATCAGCCGAAAGAACATCAGATTATAATACAATATGTGACATCTACAAGCGATAATAAACTAAAATGGTTCAACACTCAACTGAAACATGCTCAGGCAAAAGATATGTGTTTGCAACCAATTATTCAGAAGCAATGAGAAAAACTCTCATAGAAAACAGCCACTACACATAGCCCAAAGACGAAGATGTAGTGGCCACAGTGAGATTCATTTTGCCTACAAGAGGGACTCATTATGTTGGAAATGGGAAGATACCTGTGAACAAAAACAACGAACATGTTTGATACTTCCATAGTCTACTTTCTGAAGCATCTGTCACGTCCATAACTTTCCAACAGATGGACACTTAGGTGTTAAGAAGGCACTGGAGTGAGTAAAAGAATGCCTTTATTGGGTTGAGTGTTGGGAATCTATAGATAGGTGGTGTAAAATGTGGTAACTATGCTGTGAGCGAAAAGGTCCACAAAAGAGGTAGCATGACAATAGTATTGTGTTGGAGCACCAATTGAGAGAGTTGCTGTCAATGTTCTTGGTACTCTGCCACAAAGTAACATGGTTTTGATAGACTATTTCATCAAATGGCCGGAAGTATATGTTGTTCTTAACTAGAAAGCAGAAACGCTATCAATGAAACTCATCAGAAAATGTCTCTCAAGATTTGGCATGCTTATACAACTTCACTCAGATGAGGGAAAAAAACCGTGAATCAACCTCCCTTGTAGAAATGCGTCAGATCCTAAGAACAAAAAAAAAAAAAACCAAGGACAATAGCCCCTAATCTATATTCTGATGGCATGATGGAGGTACATAAACATATACTGTTAATTCAATTAGCCATTTGTATGGATGATCATAAGAAAATGTAGGATCAAGATCTTCCACTATTTATGAGTCATTGAACAGCAGTATTTGAAGATACAAGTAAGATAGCAACATCACTGGTATTTGGAAGATAATTCAAAGTGCCAATGAGCCTTCTGAACCCTCATCCAGAAAATATTCAATTAGCAGTCATACACAGAACATATAGAAGGACTAAGGAACACCATTTATTCATACATATCTTTACCCAGGAAAGTATCAAATTATCTTGTAATTAAAAGTCAATATGATAGCCATTGGTACATACATTAGTTATAAATATGAGTTAGTATTTAGTGATGTATTCAATGTGTGAATTATTGAATAGTTGTTGATTGGGAGAAGATTGATGAGTAAACTTATTCAGTAAGAGTGAGTGCTTCTTTAAGCTAATCAGTAGGATAGTCAGCATTTGTTATCAATCAAGGAAATGTCTGTTTAGACGCTGTTAATGTTTTAGGCTTATAGTAGTTTCAGGTTCTATGTTGGAAAGTTTGTTTGTGAACTTAGCCCTGCAACTTGCATGAAAGTGAATATATCCTATACCAAATACTATTGAAGAAATAAATTAAGTTGTTATCATACCATGGCTTGTAATTCACATTATTTTTACCAAATAATTAAAAAAAAGAACCCACCTAATAGTAGAACATGTTACAACAATGTGTTAGTATTATATGTTTTCTACCTGAATTTAGTATTTCAAAATATAGAAATTTTTCATTTATCTAGTTTCCGTGCAGATTCAACATAAACACTTAGCCATAGAAACAATGAAGTTGCCTTGTTTCTTTGTTCTCTACAGCAGAAAATATCTACCCTGCCTGAGGGGATGTTATGGTATGATTGGCTAAAATATTAGAAAGGTCAATTATTGCAATATCATTTGCTGGCTGAGTAAATGATGTCTGTATGTTACAGTTGATAAATGCTGTGAGAGAAAACGAGTTATGAAGTAATGCCATCAACTGGACAAAGAAATTGAGTTTTGATTGAAGTTTTGTTTCTTAGTTCAGTCCTATTTAGAGATCAATGTGTTTAGCTCTACAGTGATCTATCTTGAGAGAGAAGTCTGTGGACCTAAATCATGATCCAGTAAAAGAAATTGTTTTTGTCTGTGCAAGTATATGCACACTGCATTTTTCTTTTATTAATCATAAAATAAGATAGTGTTTGTTTTATTCAGTATTTGTCCAGTCTTATTGTTTGATACAGTAGAAGGCTAGGACAAGTTTAAAAATTCAAATCATTCCCAGATTTTTTTGATTGGCCCTTACTGCTATAAGTGATCAATTTAGTACTTGTGCAGAAATAATTTTTCCGTAAAAATATCATATTATTAAGAAAATGTTTAATCATATATTTTACTTTATGTACCTGACTTGTATGCAACATTTCATTACCTTTTATGAAATTAAATGATAAAAAAACAACAACTTAGAATTGAATATGAATTTAACTATCAATAACAGAATTTCCCCATACATATTCATATATATATATACATAGTTTATTTATAAATGAACACAAAGTTTACAAAAGTCCTTCAATGAATATTTATTTGTTCTATACAGTTTATAGAAAAATAACTAGTGACCGTATTAAAAAATAGGGACAAGTCACCATATGCATAACTTTGGTTTTCAACATAGTTATAAGTGAATTATATTGACTTGAAAATGCTAATGAAGACAAGGAATAAACTTCACTTTATTGACTTAGGGTCATAGTCATACTATTCACAAATACAACAGTTAATCATGTCAGATTTGTCTGGGAAACAACGTCACTTGTATGATTGAAACAAAAGTGGAGATATCACAAATTTAGTTTTACAAGTTTCTGCATAGAAGTCACAGCTTGCGAAAAAAGCAAAAAGTAATTTTTTTATATACATACACATGGAAGAAATGTGCTTTTAAGTTTTAAAGACATGTTATTGCCAGTTAAACCTGGCAAATAGACAAAACGAAATGAAACACACCATAAACATATTACTTCAGAACAACTATAGTGTAAGAAAGTTGTTGCTTCCTTTCCAAATGTCATAATGAATTTTGGAGCCAAAGATACATGTAAAGCACAACCAGGTAATACCAAAAACTTGAAACAGTTTTGTTAAAAGAATTATACTTTGGAATTTAGAGTGAAATACTGGAATCATGTCACTTTTATCAGAATATTAAAATCAACAGTGTAAAAAAAACAAATTTTAGTTTATAGAGCAAATATATAAAAATCTATACTATAAAAGTTTACAAAATTCAGAAGATTGCAATGTTTTAATTTTACTTTTTTATAGATCATGGAATTTATTGCCCAAGATATAAATTTTATTGTAATAGGGTTAAAAGGTTTCAAACCCATCTCATGTCTAGACGACACAAGAGCTGAAGCTTAACTACACTTTCAGCAGCACAAGTGGGAGAGAATGGCCACATATTCCTTTGGATGAGATGCCAATCCACCACTGTTTAATCCCTATTCATCAACTGGTAACCGTATTTAACAACCGGATTTAATAGTGATGTGGACTGAAGCAACTGGAGTAGTGTTTTACCCACTCCAAAAAAAACGAGATGCTGGTAAGCCTCAAAACTGCAACCTATCAACTCCAAGTCCAAAGCACAAACAACTTTTGCCATGCCATACCCCATTATTATAATATGAATAAGTATTTATTACAAAATGTATTTATGTAGTTTTTTTAAATCAGTGATTTTTTATCTTATCGTACTTTAAACTCGCATTATCAAGAGCATTGCATGAGCTTTGAAATGTTTTCAAATAAAATATTCACAATCTAAAGATACTGGTTTCCATAATTTAGCTTTCAAACAAAGTCCCATAAACAAAAAATATTATCTTCTGAAACATAAAATGCACAAAAAACTATAGACGGACACTCAGCTTTGACCAAATGACAAATTCAAATCATTACCATCACTGCATGATAATCAAGGTCGGGTCAAAACTGGTATGATTTACATAATTTTTATATCAAAAAAAAACTTACTAGTACTTACTTCTTACTAGTAACTTCTACTTTCGAAGCAGAGAATAATCTTTAATTCAAAATATTTGTCTAGTTTTTCTTGCAGCATTCATGACACGATTTCTTTTCATACAGATCTAAGAGGTGTCTAAAACTAATGCTCTGTAAAGTATCTCTTAAAAGTATTCACTTTAAAGCATACTTTTACAAAAACTACCTAAATGCTCATACAGCATGTTGTATCATATGAAATGGGATAAAAATACAATTTAGCATGTTACTAAAAGCTTTAAAAAAGGGTAAATTTTACGCTTGTTTTAAGAATAATGTTAACATAGCTAAAATGAGATAGCTTTAAGATTTCAAACTAGAATAAATAACAAAAACAAAAATTTATTCTGACATGCTCAGAGCAGTACTACTAATCCTTCCAATAAAAAAAAACTTTCACACTCATGATTTGAACTTTCTTCACACTGAGTAAGGATTGTGACACCAATAACCTAAACACCTTTGTATCATTAAATCACATCACATGGTGGGTTCAGTTATATCCAAACCAACAATAATATTCACAACACATTATCATACAGGGAAAAAAATCCAACATATGCCATATAAACTCTCAATATTACAAACTGACATTAATCAGTGGCATAGTGGTTTGTGCGAGAGCACCAACTAATTCCAAATCGATTTACGGCTCTTTAATTATATATGCACGTCTAGTTGCATTATATTGTTTTTATAATTACCAGTTACTTATAAGTTAAATTTATATAACCACCTAATATATCTGAGCCATAAAACTCAACTGATAAATTACTTGTAGTATATAAAGCACCTCCAAATCATCATAAAAGACACACAGAATGGTAAATGTCAGAGTCAAACCATGAGGGAGAAAGGTTTTTGGAAACTTTTCAAGATGATTTTCTTCACCAATTGGTCAAGAAACCTACTAGGAACAATGCTATTTTAGATTTATTGTTAATGTTTAATATAGAAATGACTGAGAGGGTGGAAATTGGGCAACATCTGGGTGCAAGTGATTATTGCTCTATTTGGTTCAATGTTTTGCTGCAAATGGAGATAAGGAATAATGTTATTTTGGTTACAAATTTCAAAAAAGCAAATTTTGGGGAGATGCGTCAAGAATTATCTGTGGACAGCTAAGTTATTTGGAGACACTGATCAGATGTGGAAAATTTTTGAAGATAATTTTTTCAATATTCAAGATAACCATATTCCTTATAGAAAGAAAAGGGTGGCTGGAAGTAAAAAAAACCTGGTTAGCCCACAAAGGGTATAAGATATAAATAAAGAAAATAATCAAAATTTAAGAAATTTCAATTGACTGATATTATGGGAGATTATAGAAGATCAAGAGTTGATCAAACAGGAAATTAGGACATCAAAAAGGATATATGAGAAAAGTTTGGATGAAAATGTAAAAATTAACAGTAAGGATTGCTTTAAATAATTAAGGGTAAACAAAATGTTAGAATGGGGTATAGAATCTTTGAGGGATAATTAATGAAGACTCATAACTGATGATTATGAGATAGTTGGGTTATTAAATTTTGCTTTTTCTTCAGTTTTTAATAATGAAGATTTAAGAAGTATTCCCCATCTCGAACAGTTGATGAATGGAAACAAGATTGAGCAAGATAACTGCTGGTTAAGAAAAAATTGGGAAGTTTAAAGAATGATAAGTCTCCTGGGCAAGATAATATTTCCCGAAGAGTTGTAAAGGAAGTTAAGGATTGGATATATGAGCCACTTACTACTATTTTTTGTAAGTCCTTGAATAGTGGGCAGGTGTCAGAAGATTGCAAGTTGGCTAATGTCACTCCTCTTTTCAAGAGTTAGAGGTGACCCGTGTTTAAAATAGTTAAGGAAATTGACAGTGTTGATGCATCATCTTTTTTTATACTTAATGGTGAGAATGGTAGGCCTAGGGAGCACAAATATAAATTTTGGCAGGGTAGGAGTCATCTTCAGCTAAGACAGTTTTATTTTTCTAACAGGGTGGTTGGCCTTTGAATGTGGTGGAGGCAGTAAATTTAAGTGAGTTTAAGGGACAACTTGATAAATATATGAATGATAAGGGCTGGTTTTGAGTTTTTTGTAAATATATATATAGTTTTAGTTTAGTGTAGTAGATGAGACAGTATACATTGACCAACAGGTCCCTTGTTGTTCCCAAATATTATGTTATGTTATTATTTATATATATTTTTAAGTCATCATCTTAAACAGATTTTTATTATTGTCAAGTACATAGTTTTAAACAGTCAGCTTTAATACTATATTTACAAAAAAAAGTACAGGAGAGGAGTTCTGGTCTGCTCTGGCTCCACTACACCACTGACATTAATGCATTTCCTAGTTTCTAGTAGTATTATCATAGCTAAGTAAAACACATTGAAAAATAGCTAATGGGAGAGAAAAAAACCGATTAATACATATGAGGCTAAAACTATCTTTCCAATATTTTTTCATTCTTAAGAGCATTGCCAGAAAAAAACTGTTGAAATCTCGTATTCATCTTCTTTTCCTGCATGAAATAAGATAACTATTATTTTATCCTCACTATTATCCCTTAGGCCTCCATAAAGATCTTAAGTATTGTTTAATTACTGGTTTAATACCAACTGTAGTATTATACAAACTTTGCACTAAAGAGAAAAACATGTCTCTTTAAAACATTCAAATATAAACAAATCTGCTTATGCTGTATCAAACAAACAATATGAACAACTGATCTACAGTTTGATCGATTATAAGAAGTAATATGCAAACAAAAATATCTTATTAGTTTTTATTTTAAGAAATATTTTTATATTTCATAAAAAAAACTAATTTCAAATGACCAATTCCTATCCAAGCTCACGTTTCTCTATTGAGTTAGGTTTTAGAAATCCATGGTGACAATGAGTGTAATTTCATACACGAGTCAGCGACACCATCACGTCCATTTATTAATTTTAATTCCCAGTTTCCTTCTTAATGTACATGGAATGAACATGTGTATTTTTGAAACAAACAACTCACACCGACTTGAAGTATTGAATGCTGAAAACGCCAGGTGTCCAACTCGATTTTTACATTTTTTACACTGCTTGTGTACGTTGTGTGTTGGGAGGCAAATATGATACTCAGATTCCTATAAAACCAGTTACTAGAACTCTAGATCATCCATTGTTCGGGATAGTCTTACATCTTCTTGCTTTCTTCTTTGACTTCTTCTTACTGCATCAGCTCGACGGTAAGGTTCATTTTTCAGTCCTACGTTAAAAGAAAATAATCAATTTCAGTATTAAACAAAAATAACTGATTCACAACCTTGATCTCCTCAATAATTTATTTTCTTATGTTTTAACTCAGCTTTGAGACATGAGACTTTTATCTCAAGGCACATATATGATATTTTATTTTTTACAAACTGAAAGTAACATGATGTTCAAGTTTTAAACACTGATAATCTTTCATGAAACTTATAAAATAAGTAACTCTTACATTAAAAGTTTATTAATATATTCTGAACACTGCAGTAACCTCCTGCCAGATCTCCTATGAAAACTAAATTTCAACACTTATATATTTTTCACAGAAACATTTAATTTCATTAAGAGAAAAAAAAAGTTTTTCTTCATGTTAAAAAAAAAAGTAGTGAACATTTTTGCATAAAAATTAAATGCTTTAAACCTTGTAAGCTTTTAACAAGCACTCAATCATTCAGTGAAATATCAAATAATACAGATCAAACAAAACTTCATCTGTTACCTTGCATAAAGCTAATATTTCAAAAGTTAAAGATCCCACATAACCATATAATCCTATGAAAGTACAGCTAGTATATTTACCTAAAAGTATGTCTTCAAGTGCTCCATTATAAACTTCATCTTGCTTTAAAAGCCTTTTTTCCTTGACTTGAAGTGCCTTATTTTTCAGTTCATTAATCACGGCATCCTAGGAAATATACAAATACAGGAAAATTACTTTGTTCAATGATTAGAAATAATAACAAACATGACAAACTACTTGATTTACAGGATAAAACTAACAAGTAGAGAATAAAACAACTTCTGTATCAGAAGATATAACAAAAAACTAAGATTTCACTGATTTTTATTTTATAATATTGTTACATAGAAGCATGTCAAGTGCCCAGTATGGTCAGGTGGTTAGGGCACTTGACTCACAACCTGAGGGTCGCGGGTTCAAATCCCCATCCCACCAAACATGCTCGCCCTTTCAGCCGTGGGGCATTATAATGTGATGGTCAATCCCACTATTTGTTGGTAAAAGAGCAGCCCGAGAGTTGGCGATAGGTGATGATGACAAGCTGACTTCCCTCTAGTCTATCACTGCTAAATTAGGGATGGCTAGTGCAGATAGCCCTCGTGTAGCTTTGCGCGAAATTCAAAAGAAAACAAACAATGCAGAAACAAGCACTTCAAATTTTTTGTTGTTTTGCATATCCCTGTCATTGGTTTTGAAATGTCTTGTGATGTGAATTCTGCAATATAAACATCTTGATCATTCTCTTTCTTTCTGCTAATTTCAAATTTCGCCAATAGCCATATTGTTAGGCCAAGATTTTTCTCAAAGTAATAATGAAAATGTTATAGAAACTTCTAAACTATAAAAACAATTATGATAAGTGTGAGTATCATTAAAAACCAAATCAGCAGTATAATTTGGTGGGATTAACAACTCTGTCAATCCAACTATATGGATTATATATACACAGCGTGGTCACAAGTAAATAGACACCACCTTTTCAGAAAAAATGTAATTTTTCAGTCATATTCACATGAACTGATATATTTATAATTTAATTAATATCTAGTAGATCTTCCTTTCGCTTAGTGGAGTTCGTTTATCCTTTGGGGCATCGTGTTAATCATCTCGTCAATTTTAGATTGTGGGCAAGAGT
>NW_013742397.1:0-12156 GCF_000517525.1 Limulus polyphemus | reverse complement strand
GCTTAAGTTTCGTCGGAACGAAGTTACGGAAAATCAATTAACAAACGGAGACGTAACAATACATTCTTACCCTTATTTGATATTATTGTACTGGAACATACATTCTTACCATTAATTGATAATATTGTATTGGAACATACATTTTTACTATTAATTGATAATATTGTACTGGAACATACATTCTTAACATTAATTCATGTTGTACTGGAATGTATATTCTTACCATTAATTGATAATATTGTAGTGTAACATACATTCTTAACATTAATTCATGTTGTACTGGAATGTATTAGTTATTTACAAAACTAAATACTGAAAATGAAAGTAATATTGTTTTATAAGGTCACAGTCATAATACCATTGAATTATCAGTGTTGTTAGTTTTATATTTAATTACAAATTGAAACTAGGAAAATTATTTCATTGTAGTAAAGATCTATCTGAAAGCTGTTAATTTTCTTATTTTTTCTAATTGTTCTAGTTTAAAAACAAGAAATATAATGTGTTTGATAATTTTGTATTCTCTAGTCTGCGTCTTTGGATGAACAAAAAGCCACTTTATTTAAACGACAAGTTCAATCTCCCATGAAAATTGGTACAGCTAGTACATTAGCAGCCACCATTGTCGGAGCAGTGTGGACAGCTACTTTTGTAGTTGCTGTCCTTTACTTTAAGAAGGTATTGGAGTTTTAGTTTTCTGTCTGAAATAGAATGTTGCTTTGTAAGAAAATCGGATATTGCACAGAATTGTATCTTGTATAAATTTTGTAATACAATTGATTTTTTTTTTAGTTTTTGCTATTATTTTTCATCTATTAAAGTGTTTTTCTTAATGTTCCTGCTATTGATAAAAATTAATTGCTTCTTATGAGAGAAATTATTAAAATAACTTATGGTATTTGGTTGTAAAGACATCTGCAAAATAACTAATAAATAGTTGTAGGTATAAATACATAATAAATAGATATTTGTGGCTTGGGAATCTTAAAACAATTAATATTTCCTTTATTTTTCTGCAGATATTTAAAAACAAATCACAAAACCCAGAGCAGCACTAGGTGAGAGGTGGTTTCAGGTTTCCTTGAAGCTTTTAGCTTTAAAGTTTCATTTTAACATTGCTACATGCTGCTTTATGGCATTTACAAAGCCTAACATTTCATCTGTTGATGTCTTGTAGTTGCTCTAAGTCATTGTAAAAAGATTCTAACATATTAATACTTGATAATATCTTAGCATGAAATTGTACTGCATTAGCTTCATCATCATACTAGCATATTTCTTTAACATGATGCCAGGGGGAAATGAAACAAAACATGAAAAAATGGTTATCCTCTTCTTCCGAGTCTTTAAGATTGTTGGAGTTTCTAGGGTTTGGAACAATCTTCACTTAGTAATTTTACATCTAAAGATAAAAATTGCTTCAAATTTACACGTTTAATCTTATATGTTTTTCTTTAAAAGACTTAGTCACCATTAGTTTCACCCAAAAAGTAAAACATAAAGCCAAACTATCAAAGAAATAATGGAAAAAATTAAATGATTTATTTTATAATCAGTAATGTGTGTTCTGCTAAAGAGATGCAACCAAGTTAATAAGAATAACAACCACATTGTTACATGTTACATAAACACATGGGTCTTCCACTAGGTTGTTGATACACAGGAATATTGGTGCACATTGTTACTGTTACATGTACATGAATACGTGCATGCATCTAGCACAGGAATATTGGTGCACATTGTTACTGTTACATTTACATGAACACGTGCATACATCTATAACAAGAATATTGGTGCACATTGTTACTGTTACATTTACATGAACACGTGCATACATCTACAAGAATATTGGTGCACATTGTTACTGTTACATTTACATGAACACGTGCATACATCTATAACAGGAATATTGGTGCACATTGTTACTGTTACATGTACATGAACACGTGCATGCATCTAGCACAGGAATATTGGTGCACATTGTTACTGAACGTTTTTGTTTTCTACCAGTGTATAGTTAGTGAAAGAAATAAGTTTTTAATATAAAAGAAACCAAAAGATACAATAGTGGGTTTAAAGCTCATTATCATTATATTTTCACTGTTAATATCCCTCAGTAAATGCTCTCATGAAGTTTAACACCACTAGGTCACCTAATGAAATAGATGCTTTAATTACCATGCATGATGCTAATAGAACATTTATTACCTGCATCCTACAATCCTAAAACTGTGTAATTACATAGGTTCAAGTCTTGTTTTATCTGGTAAGTAACTTTAATATGAATTTTATTTGTTCATGTAAAACACATTGAAAATCTAGATCTGAGATAAAACTACAAGAATTACTTTAAAAATTATGCACATTTGAGCTAAATACAGTGTGCTATATTTTGCTTTGATACGACAAAATCTATACTAAATCTGAATTGCTCTCCAAGAATGTTTTGTAGTAATAATAGTTTACTCTTGTGAACAGTGCAAGAATGTTTTGTAGTAATAATAGTTTACTCTTGTGAACAGTGCAAGAATGTTTTGTAGTAATAATAGTTTACTCTTCTGATCAGTCCAAGAATGTTTTGTAGTAATAATAGTTTACTCTTGTGAACAGTGCAAGAATGTTTTGTAGTAATAATAGTTTACTCTTGTGAACAGTGAAAGAATGTTTTGTAGTAATAATAGTTTACTCTTGTGAACAGTGAAAGAATGTTTTGTAGTAATAATAGTTTACTCTTGTGATCAGTCCAAGAATGTTTTGTAGTAATAATATTTCACTCTTCTGATCAGTCCAAGAATGATTTGTAATAATAGTAATTTACTCTTCTGATTATCTTGTAGTGTCATTCTTGAGTTTCTCTAACACATTTTAAAATCTTTGTTGTATCCTCCTGATCACTTGTATTATCATTGTTGTGTCCTCTCTGATCACCAGTATTATCATTGTTGTGTCCTCTCTGATCATCTGTATTATCATTGTTGTATCCTCTCTGATCTCCTGTATTATCATTGTTGTGTCCTCTCTGATCACCTGTATTATCATTGATTTATCCTCCTGATCACCTGTATTATCATTGTTGTGTCCTGTCTGATCACCTGTATTATTACTGTTGAGTTCTCTTGATCACTTGAAATATTTTTGTTGTTTAATTTTTATAAGTTGTGATGCCATGGTTGTTGTGAATTTACCTCTAGTAATATCACTGTGTCCTGCTTGGTGGCAATGGCATGTCTATTAACACAAGAAATGCAAACATGAATTATTAGAATGTCACTGTTGTGAGCTATAGTAACTACGTAGGTTACAGAATTGTAACTGTGATTTAATTAATTGTATTGTTGTGAGAAGTAGTAACAAGGTTGTTTATGTCTGTAAGTGTGATTTAATTAATTGTATTGTTGTGAGAAGTAGTAACAAGGTTGTTTATGTCTGTAAGTGTGATTTAATTAATTGTATTGTTGTGAGAAGTAGTAACAAGGTTGTTTATGTCTGTAAGTGTGATTTAATTAATTGTATTGTTGTGAGAAGTAGTAACAAGGTTGTTTATGTCTGTAACTGTGAATTATTTAGTTTGTTATTGTGAGAAGTAGTAACAAGGTTGTTTATGTCTGTAACTGTGAATTATTTAGTGTTGTTATTGTGAGAAGTAGTAACAAGGTTGTTTATGTCTGTAACTGTGAATTATTTAGTGTTGTTATTGTGAGAAGTAGTAACAAGGTTGTTTATGTCTGTAGCTGTGATTTAATTAATTTTATTGTTGTGAGAAGTAGTAACAAGGTTGTTAATGTTTGTCATAGATCAAGTCCATCACTACAGGACTGAGTAAAGAACAGTTGTACACCAATAGGAAGGAAGAACAAGAAATGCGGACTGGAATAAGCAACAGAGGTCTTCAACCTTAATGACCACAAGGTTTAAAACCTGATTGAAAATTATGTAGATACTTGAAGTAATGAAGCATGGTTTCATCTATCAGTGCTAGTACTTAAGAATGTTATATACAAAAGTTGGAATTCTGGTATATTCCTCTTATCTTGGAAAATGTAAAATTTTACTTACCTGTTCCTAGTCTAAAACAGCTGTAAATATTGACTTTCTCTTACAGTTATTACCAGTACCAAATAATCTTTAATAATGAAAAGAATCTATAAATCTACCTAAACTTTTTTTACATAATGAATAAAAAGTGTTATAATTATATTAACTTATTTTACAAACATGAAATATTTTGTTTTACTTTAACTCTTTCTCTGCTAGGTTTATAGATAAAAATCTCTCTAGTGACAGGTTCATTTAAAGTATGTACACGCAGGAACGTGTTATGTTATATATCACTTGTTACTTGTAATATTAACACGATTAATATGTTCTGAGATCGTAAAAAACATTAAGTAAAATAATTATTTGTGAACAGATGATAATGATAACTCTTAAGGTTTATAACACTCAAAACCATGTTTTGATATCCATGGTGGCCACAGCACATATAGTCCATTGTGTAGCTTTGTACTTAATGATGAACAAAGAAAAAACATTATTTCTCAGAAGATTTATGAGTATCACCTTTTTCAAAGCTAAAAAAAAGGCATATAGTACTTTAGAAGGGGACACATATGTGCCCATGGTAGTGCTCTAGGGGAAGGAATATATGTGCCCATGGTAGTGCTCTAGGGGAAGACATATATGGGCCCATGGGAGTACTCTAAAGGATGATATATATATGTGCCCATGGTAGTGCTGTAGAGATAGACATATTAGTACTCTAGGGGGGTCATATATGTGTCCGTGGTATTGCTATAGGGGGAGACATATATGTGCCCATGGTAGTGCTATAGGGGGAAGATATATGCCCATGGTATTGCTGTATGGAGAAACATATATGTGCCCATGGCAGTGCTCCAGAGGAAGACATATATGTGCCCATAGTAGTGCTCTAGAGGAAGACATATATGTGCCCATCGAAGTGCTCTAGGGGAAGACATATATGTGCCCATCAAAGTGCTCTAGGGGAAGACGTGTATGCACCCATGATAGTACTCTAGAGGAAGACATATATGTGCCCACAGTAGTGCTTTAGGGGAGTCATATATGTGCCCATGGTAGTGCTCTAGGGGAAGACATATATGTGTCAATGGTAGTGCTCTAGGGGAAGACATGTATATATATGTATGTGCCCATGGTAGTGCTCTAGGAGAAGACATATATGTGCCCTTGGTAGTGCTCCAGAGGAAGACATATATGTGCTCATGATAGTACTCTATAGAAAGATATATATGTGCCCATGGTAGTGCTGTAGAGGTAGACATATCAGTACTCTAGGGGGGTCATATGGTATTGCTATAGGTAGAGAAATATATATGTCCATGGTAGTGCTATAGGGGGGAAGACATATGCCCATGGTAGTGCTGTAGGGGAAAACATATATGTGCGTGTGATAATGCTATCGGGGGAGACATATATATGCCCATAGTAGTGCTCTAGAGGAAGACATATATGTGCCCGTGATAGTACTCTAGAGGAAGACATATATGTACCCATGATAGTACTCCAGAGGAAGACATATATGTGCCCACAGTAGTGCTTTAGGGGAGTCATATATGTGCCCATGGTAGTGCTCCATGAGAAAACACATATGTGCCTATGGTAGTGCTCTAGGGGAAGACATATATGTGCCCATGGAAGCAGTGGCGTGCAGAGGTTCTATGATGCCCAGGGCCTTGTACCTAAGACCTTAGAGAAAGGGTTCTACTATTCGATTCGACTCTTTGTGTTGGATGCCCTCCTGATATGGATGGCCCTGGCACCTTTCGCCCTCCCTCTGCATGCTACTGCATGGAAGTGCTCTAGGGGAAGACATATATGCACCCATGATAGTACTCTAGAGGAAGACATATGTGTCCATGATAGTGCTCTAGGGGAAGACATGTATATGTATGTGCCCATGGTAGTGCTCTTGGGGAAGACATATATGTGCCCTTGGTAGTGCTCTAGAGAAAGACATATATGTGCCCATGATAGTGCTGTAGAGGTGGACATATCAGTACTCTAGGGGGGGTCATATATGTGTCCGTGGTATTGCTATAGGCGGAGACATATATATGTCCATGGTAGTGCTGTAGGGGAAAACATATATGTGCATGTGATAGTGCTATAGGGGGAGACATATATATGCCTGTGGTAGTGCTGTAGGGTGAGACATATATGTGACCATGGTAGTGCCATATATGTATGATTTTTAAAACTCTTTCTTTATGTTCTGAAATTTGAATAAATATTTACACAGTCCTATTTTCAAGTAAAATCTGTGTCCATATTTACTAACAAAAGCTGCTAGTAATCGACTCATTTTTTGGAAAACGTAACCTAATGAGAAAGCCAAAACATGAACGTGATAACAGGAAGCATTTATTAAATGTTTTGGAATCATCATAATTCAATTATCAGTAATCTAGAGATAGAAAACAAACAAACAATATTTGTAATTACAACAGAAATATGATGTACATAAGAAGTAAACAATTTGAATATACAAATTATAACAAGAAAATGAAAAAATGTGGCACAAATGAAATAGTTAAATTAAAATATATTTAATTCAAGCAAAGACTGTGTATTATTTAGGGATGGAAGAAGAGTTGTTATGAATAATGTTTCTTTTATTAGTACCTTGTTTGGTTGTTGAGAGAATTTTAAAGTTGGAGAGAGAGAAATCAGATATTCTGTTTGTATATTGTGCTGATAGATAGCAGAGTTGGGAGGGTTTGTAACCTTTCTTCCAATTTTTATAGATATGCCCACATATTGTGCTAATAGATAGCAGAGTTGATGGAAGAAAGGTTACAAACCCTAGTTTTTATAGATATGCCCACATATTGTGCTGATAGATAGCAGAGTTGGGAGGGTTTGTAACCTTTCTTCCAGTTTTTATAGATATGTCCACATATTGTGCTGATAGATAGCAGAGTTGGGAGGGTTTGTAACCTTTCTTCCAGTTTTTATAGATATGCCCACATGTTCACATGCTTGTATTTTAAGTCACTGCATGTGTATAAGTAGACGAGATGTGAACAATGGGCAGTCGGCAAACAGTATTTGTAGCGGAAAAAATTTTTTAGTCTGAAATTAGGGTTTCATTTGTTGGATATTAAAATGTTTACCTAACTATTTTTTTAAATAGAATTTTTCACATTCAATTAATATTTATGAGATAGAACTTTGAGAACTTGGAAGCACAAAAAATGTACATTGATATATATATATATATATATACCAACTGAATTTTGATTACTTTTAAACAATATGATATATTTAAAGTTATTCTGAGTTTTTGAAATCTGAATCGTAGTTTTACAGGTTCTTAGAAACTAAAGTTATTATTAAGTAATGTTTTGAAGTTAATTAACTTTTTATTACAGAACACAAATATATACAAATATGATGTTTCGATCTTTTTTAATTCCTTCTCAGGTTAGTAACGAAGTTTGAAAAAATGTTAAAATTAGTCTACAAAGTATAATTTATTGAACATTATCAACATGCAATTACTATCATGATTATTTGCAAAAAGTTTCATTTCTTTTTAAGTTTTAATTTTCATGAGAAATTTTATTGATGAAAATATTAGTTTACTATTGCACTATTAAGCCTGGTGGTCAACGTGTAATCTGCAGGCTATAAGTTTGAATTCCCATCTCCAAATATGCTCATCCTTTCAGCTGTGGGAGCATTATAATGTGACAGTCAGTCTCATTATTTGATGGTAAAAGAGCAGCCCAAGTTTTGGCAGTGGGTGGTTTTGGTTAGTTATCTTCCCTCTAATCTTTCACTGTTAAATTAGGGACAGCTACTTTTAGAGGAGATGGGCACCACCGGGTAAATCTGCTCAAGCATTATCAATGATGCATTAGCACCTAAGTTGTTGTGCCCTAACAGTCGTATAAAGGACCTTAAAACTAAAAAAAAAAGTGTACTTTTAACTGTTTAAACAAATTCCTTTCTCTCTAAACATTTTTCTAAAAACCAGATGTTATTATCAAAAAGTTGTACGGTCTAATACTGTTGTAATGTTTTTTCAATGGGTGAGTTTTTTAGTGAATATAATACAATGCTCAGTCCATGTAAAGATAAATTAGTTTATTTCTTTCCTAATTTTTCTACAAGCTGTCTTATCTTGTACACTGTTGTAAGCCTAAGTTTTCAAATTGAAAAAACCTTGCTAATTTTATTATGGCTAACTGAAAAGAATAATCTTACTGGCAAAATTTCATGGCTAATCAGTCAATCATGGTAACTAACACTTATCCAAATACTTCACTGGCACTCTACCAAGTGAAAGTAAAACTGACTAGTTCACAGCTAGCTCCAGTTGACTGGCCCACTTGTATTTATATCTGATAGCACACTTCTAGGTATTCATCAAAGTTACTAAATTTTCATGAGATCAACTGAAATATTCTGGGTATTTTATGTCTTGCACCCTCTAACTAACATCTAAAATAAAACATTTAAAACATAGCTTACAACACTGCCCTCTTTCTAGATTGAATTCCCTTGAATAATCCAAATAGTAAAATAAAATACTACACTAAACTTTCCATTCACCAAATCTTTTTGATGGTTTTCTTTTCTGAGGCCCTTGGTACACAAACCCATGAAATCACTGGCTGTCTTCTTGCTGGAAGAGGTTCTTTCTATGTAGGTGATGAAATCAATCCACAGGTGGCTGCATCTTCTCCGGAAGGGGTCTCGACAGGAACTTTGGGCTCCTCAGCAGGTTGACTTTTCATGGACAAGTTCTCTGTAATTACCAACTAGGTGTTCTTTCACCAACTTACTTCCAAAGATGATCACATTGTATGACCTTTTGCCTGAACACCTGTCCTTCTGGTTTCTAGAAACCACATCATTGATTCTGTTCAGTACGATGTACAGCCCTTCCAAACACTTACTAAATTACTCTCTTGCAATGAGAACTATTCAGCCATACTAGTTGTATCAGCATTAATGTCATAGCGAACTTTCATTTATCTCAAACTGATTTATAGCTTTCCAGGTAAAGTCAGGTGTGGCATCTTTATTCTTCACATCCATGGAAGCTGTTCTGGTCCTCAGGACATGCTAGAGTGTTTGGCTCTACAGCACCAAAAATGCTAGATCAAGAATTACTGCTAATAACTAATGTATGACTATTTCATTTCTTGGTTATCCAATTACCACTGCTCCTATTTCTTCTGGAAGTTTAATTTCTGGTGTATTAACTGTCATTTGAGATTTCCTGGTCGTAGACTGTGAAATTATTTGAAGCTGACTTGACATCCACGTCTCCTTACAAAGTCAGTTCCTAAAATGCACTTTTCCTCAATATCAATTACCCACCCACCATGAAATGTACAGTAACTTTTAACTTTCCTCTTGCTGGAATTGTACACGTGCTGTTTGCATCAATCCATCTTCTTTCTTATTCTCTGGAGACAATTTCACATTTTTCGTTACCAAATAGGGTTGAACAGTTATAGCTGTGAAACCGATTAAAATACTGCAGAGTTTTCCATCAATATACCCATGGAGTTGTGTATGATTTTCCTCAAATAATGGACTTATTTTCTCACTAGGATGGACGTGGTATTCTCAGCTGAACATTGCCTCATAAAATAAGCTACATGTATTTGATATCTGGTTAGCTCTCTGTTGTTCCATTCATTTGATTTGGCTCAATGGCAAATCCTCATAGTATTTTTTTCTTGACTTAATAGCTGTTCATTCCATACAGTCTTGGCTGTGTGTTATAATCATAACAGTTCCTTCCTTCTAGTATCCTCTGGAAGGAGTTTATATTCCTTACTAACTTTAATCTACAGTTGCTCATGATATGTCCGTTTAAGTTACTTGAAACACCTATTTCTTATGGTTTATTTCCTCCATTCTGTGTAACTAGCTATTAAATTAATTCTTTCTGTTCTTGTAGACCATCTTTAGGGGAAGTTGATGTTTCAGTACTGCAGGATCTGATATTTCCTTATCATCGAGGTGGTTTCTTTATTAGTTTATCTGCAATTTTAATGGATTCAAGTTCCATTGTCAACTGGAGAATTTCCTTTAAATATTTACACCTATTTTTCTTCAACCTAATTCTCATATCTTTATCTGTTACGGTATTTATAAATTTGTTATGTGCTAATATATCCATCATTTTTTGATGAGCTTCAGGATAAGATAATTGGACAAACCTTCTACAAGTTTGGCTAAGACCTCTTCTTTCCTCCAGACCAGCAAGAAGAAGATTTTATCCACTTTTCTACTCATTTATTTTGGAAATGCCTCTTATTATACCTTCCAGTTATAGTTTGTTGGTTTCTCAAAGCCCAGTGTTGAAATGCCTAGCTAAATTCTGAAACTTTATTTGGTTGTGACATGGCTAGAGTATTCTAGAAAGGTCTTGCAGTCACAGATGCCTCAGCAGTAGTAGACCAGAGATTTTCATATTTTATAGTACATAGTGTTTTTGGTTGGAATTCTTGAATTGATGCAGAAAAAAGGTGTGACTGGTCTACTCTTTGCATATAATAATTCATTTTCCATGTTTTATTTCATCACTGATGTCTTTCTCTACTTTGTAAATTTCATCATTACAGACTTGCTGTATTTATTCTTTAAATAATACATTTCTTAAGTCACCGTCTTTTACCTCCGGATATTATTTCATGTTCTTAAAATTATTTTCTTCTTCTTTATCTTAGTCTTTCCCAGTGTAAGTGAATAGTTCTTTGCCCCTGTAAATACAATCTTTTCTCCTGTATGTATTGCCCCTGTAAGTACAAAGTCTTTAACCTGGTAGACACATTTCTTTGCCCCCTGTAAGTACATAGTTTTTAACCAGGTAGACACATGACTATGCCCCATTAAATACATAGTCTTTAACCAGGTAAACACATGACTATGCCCCTGTAAGTACATAGTTTTTAACCAGGTAAACACATGACTATGCCCCTGTAAGTACAAAGTCTTTAACCAGGTAGACACATGACTATGCCCCATTAAATACATAGTCTTTAACCAGGTAGACACATGACTATGCCCCATTAAATACAAAGTCTTTAACCTGGTAGACACATGTCTTTGCCCATGTAAGTAATTAGTATTTAACTCTACAGGGGAAACTTTACTATTGTATGGAAAGTTTATTTTTCATTGGCTGGTATCAACTCAGTCAGCCATTTGTACTTATAAATATAGGAGTATCTTGCATTTTCTTTTTTATGTAACTTTTATGTATGTCATTTCACCCTTTATTTACTGCATAGAGCTCATAAAACTCGTTCATAAGATCCTTTATACCCAACAACTTTGCAATGGAAATTCATTGCATTGTTTACCACTATAAGAGACCTAGTCATGTTTTATATTTTGCCTTGTCCAGGATTACTAATAAGGAGTGGAATTCCTCCAAACTGGTATAACTCTGTGAATCAGATGATAGATGGAGCTTTATATTCACTTTTGATACATTACACTGTGCCTTAAAGTGTATATGAACTATCACTATCTAAGTAACAACATTTACTTCATGTGGAAAAAAACAGCCAAATTATACCGTGTCCAAAAAATGTGTTCAAGTTGAGTCATAAAAGAAACATAGACGCTTTCAGTATGATGAAATATTTTAATGTGTTTCAGGTGTACTACTCAGATGACCAAAGGTATGTTTGAAAAGATCTTGGTGAAACTATATTGTTAAAAAAGCCAAGATCAGCATCTTCTAGAGTCAACATCACCGGGTCTGATGATCTGGGAAAGAAACATTGTTATTCTGGTTTAACATTTTTATCTTCTCATTAAAAGAAATGATAAGGCTTACTTGCTAAGGATGAAAACAACAATCACTCTCTTCTAGAACCCGATCCAACAACCACTGTTGTCTGTAACCCTGATCCAATAACCACCATTTTCTAGAACCCTGATCCTACAATCACCATTTTCTAGAACCCGATCCAACACCCACTGTTGTCTATAACCCTGATCCAATAACCACCATTTTCTAGAACCCGATCCAACAACCACTGTTGTCTATAACCCTGATCCTACAACCATTTTCTAGAACCCGATCTAACAACCACTGTTGTCTAGAACCCTGATCCTACAACAACCACCATTTTCTAGAAC
>NW_013742396.1:0-11985 GCF_000517525.1 Limulus polyphemus | reverse complement strand
CGTGCAGGAATTTGTAACATCAAATAAAGAGAAAATGTATTTATTCGAAATAATAGAAATGTAAGTACTGAAATGAACATTGTCCCAATGTGACCCTCTGACAGTATTTATATTCATATTGTTACACCTCCGTTTGTTAGTTAATTTCCGTAAAAAATTCTTTCTGAAGAACCTTTAGCGACACAAGTCCTTTCTTAAATAAAACTGGTTTATTCTTTCTGTATACAACTTTGCAATACACTTAATTTCCACAGTCGCGCTATAATAAACGCTATAATTCACAATGAACGTCTCACGTGCTCGACTCAACAATACGCCTCTCTCTGTCCGCTGTTCAATTACACATATTGTTGCCGTCAGTTCTTGGCGCCTTATATACAAGACTACCGCATATCTAGTAGCCTCTCGAGGTTTCATGAAGGCAAGACGTGTTCTAGCGTCACGTGACCCCCCCCCCCCCCCACTGTCGTAACAATATTATCCTGAAACAGAAGTTTTTTTTTCTTTGTCGCACTTTTTTCTTTTCTTTTTTACAGCCGAGCTGCTTTTGGTTTAGATATCACTACTTTTTAAAAAGCAGAATGCATAGGTGATTGTGAGGGATATCATCACACCGTTAAAGTTATTGTGCATTTCGAGGTAGTATTTTGCTTGTAATTCCAAGAATCGAGATTTGATAAAACCGGAAATAACAGCCGATTTTTAACTTGAGATCAGGGGAATTCCTGTAAGTAATTTCAAAACTGTTTCATTTACTATTTGTCCTGCAGGTCTGAGCAAAAAATATCCTTGAAAAATCGCCGTTATTTTTACTGTAACAGCTAAATGTTGTGTTGAGTTTACGCGAAACTTTGTACAAACGTAGAGTAAACGGGATGTTAAATAAAAATCGAAGTTTAGGAAGTATGTTTTTAAAATTTTTAAAAATTCCGTACAGTTTTGGTGCGAAGAAGCTGAAGAAAATCAGACGAAATTTGGAATCACATATCTCGGGTTTTTCTTGAAATTTGGAATGTGAGGTAAGCAAACTGAAAGGCAATACACGTGAAATATTCATGAAGGGAGCACTAAGTTACAGATAGCTGAAAATCGCAATTCGTTGGTTCATGTAAATAATACACAACGTATCGCGCGCTCATGTTTTTTTTTTTTTTTTTTAGCCACACGACACACTAACGAGTGTCTTGATAATTGTGAGCTTTAATCATCACTCTTATTTGAAGGTAACAGTACGAAAACTATTCTTAGGCCTAAAAGTTGTGATAAAATCACGTAAACAGCAGTTTTTCCGACCTTTTTCTTAATTTTTCCATTTCGGATTCAAAATCAGGGGCAGGCAAAAATAGCATTTCAGCTCTATCTATTGTCTAGTCCAAGTCACTTTCGTTCTTCACAACTTTTAGGCCTTTGAGAGCAAAACTCAGTTATAAGAGTGATGGTCAAGTGCAAATATTCAATCAGACAAGAGTTGCAATGAGTGTTGTTTATTCTACTTCTAGTCTATTAGTATTAGTTTAAAATTACGGATGGCTAGTGCAGAGTGCCCTTGAGTAGCAGTGCACAACTATTAAAAACTAACTAACATTGGACGTAGGAGAAATATATAAACACTGAATATTAAACATTAAAACAAAATGTTAACTACTTTGCTATCACATGGATCATGATCATATAAACAATAATTTGTTTTCATGAGTCCAGCACAAGGAGAAGTGTGGAAAATGACTCATGTCAAACGGCTGCAACTGTTAGTTACAACTTACAGGTGCGATTGTGCTCCAGTATCATCAGATGTTATCTTCATAGCATGGATTATGTTGGCAGAGTGTTTAAATGGAAGCCATTCCTACTTTAAGTTTAAGGAACATCAACAGCAATGCCTTCCAATCTTTTGGGGTACTGTGCTTTTTTCCAAGTAGTCCAGGTCTTCATAATTTGTAGACACTGAATACAGGTGACTATACTTCCAGGAACGTTTGTTGCACCATTTGCAAATCCTGACAAAATACATTGGTATATTTATTATGGTGAGGGGTGCCACTTGGGCAACTGAAACCTTACAGCTGCTGGTATGTAAATGGATACTCACTGCTGCTCAATACACACAACTCTCAAGTAAGTCCTTCTACCTGTCTATGTCAATGACCAGCTTGCAGACTCTGCAGCATTTTCATACAAGATGGAGATTCCTGCTCATTAAACATGTGTCACAAAATGATGGCTTAGAGGTCAAGGTATTAACAATTTCTCATGACAAGGCCAGTCACTGGATATCAACCCTATCAAGCAAGTGTGGGCCATTCTTGATTTTCACCTGTGAGAGTTTCACACACAAACAACTTCTAGAGATATCCACATCCAAGTTTTGCAAGAGTATGGGACAATCCACAGACCAATATTTTAGGGCACAGACACAAGACCAAAATGATGCAAGTTTCTAGGCATTGCCATATGCAACCCTTATCCAAGTAAAAGGATTAATACATGTTTACAACGTTTTTACATTCAGTTAATGAAAAAGTCATAACTTCATCCAGAACATTTGAATAAAAATTAAAAACAAAATTATCTGATTAAAGTTATATTCTATATTTGTTATGCTGGATGAAATTAATAGTTGTTACAGCTATTAAACAAACAGCAAAGAATTTATAAGACTAGTAATTATGACAGGGAGTTAGTTTAGCATGTGATATTCTTAGGTACATTGAAAAGCATATCCTAAAGTTAAGTAAAGTTTATTCGAACAAGAGGTTTGTCATGAAGAGTAATGTAAAGTGGGTATGTCCAAATCTGACTCCACTAAAAGTAAGAAAGGAAAATACTGGATAATAAAGATTCACAAAGAAACAAAAATTCATTATTATTTTCAATTAGATCTCAAAAATGTATGACAAAACAAAAATGACGTTGTGAGTTCAGTATTAGTTCAATTCTTCATTCTTTACAACAGCCTGTGCTGAATGAAGGAACAAAAAATAGTGGCTATTCTGATTACAGTCAACCTTACGTTTGATCTCATACATAGCTAATATTCTTTTAGAATGCAATTTCACTCACATTATTCAGTAATTTGCATTTAAAAAAAGGGTGAAAATGCAGTTTCTAGTACTTATAAACATTCACATGAATAATTAGACTAGAAGATCCATTAGAAATTCTCCGGCAATCCATCCTAGTAAGGATCCAAAAATGACCTCTGACAATGTGTACTGGCTCAAGGACATGGTTATCTCAATTGAAAATTAGTTATCAACATGCTGTATGAGAATACATGCACCGATGTACTTAAGTATGGAAATTGGAAATTTTTTTGTTAAAAATGTTCACTTTTCTAAATTTAAAGAGAAAGAAGCACCACAACTCTCCTTTTCTTCCTCTCTTGGTGTAAGTTTATATGAAATATAATAACAAATATAAACCACAAACCAGCTGTGTATCTGTAGTATTACATCCTTGCCCCAAACAAACATGCTTTATGGTATAACACTTGCACAGGACAGACAAGCAAGATCTTTTAACATATAGATATACAGAACACAGCATGGATATGTAAAACCATTTAGTGAAAACAAATGTAAAATACATCAATAAAACCTATTAATATAAGTTAAAGTACAATACATAAAGCATTAAAATGACATCTTAATAATGATAAGTTTGTTTTTTGTAGATAAACATAAAGCAGCACAATGGGTATCAAAACCTGGTTTTTAGCATTTAAGTCTTCAAACTTACTGCTGAGACACTGGAGGGCAAAATGATAAGCATAATATTGAAAATTGTCATTATTCTCACATACTCAACAAAATAAAAATTAATAAGGTGTATAAGAAAAATTCCCTTTGAGTGTATACATAGTAAACTAACTACTACACTAATTTTACATCATGTAAATTTTTAAGTGTACAAAAAATACACTTTGAATTTATACAAAAATACACTAGAAAAATATTTTAAATCGTGTAACCTGTATATTTTAGATATATAAGAAAAGTACCCTCTGAATTTCCTTTTTAACATGAAAACATTACTGTTAAAACTTTTACACACTTAACCCTCAAAACTGTTCGACTATACTCGTATCACGTACACTTTTCCGTTATAATGTTGTAGCTGTATTTTGTTTTCGGTTACTGTCCTTTAAAATCAGTTTAGTAACCTGTAACGTTCATAGACTCTAAAGGCGTAAGCCGAAATGTTGGGTACCAGTAATTAATCATTTTTCTGAAGTTGTTTGCCATCTTCATTAAATAATATTCTATTTTCACCGTGCTTTAAAATAGCATAACAATGAATAAATTGACTTTCCGCTAAAAGCACCCTCCACGCAGTAAAATTAGACCACTTAACCAAGGAACTAAAATTACTACACAACTGAGTACAAGCCTCAGATATGCCTGTAAGAGAACCCACCAAAGCACAGAGACATTTCTCGCAATCTGTAAGAACATGACCCACCATAGTTGAAATTAAATGAAAAACAAAATTTCAGAGCTGCTGAACCCAATCACACTGAAAGAATAAATGGGCAATTGATTCTAACGACACCTGACGAAAGGAACAATAAACATTTGGATGCTGGTCCCTATGAACTAATTTTACATTAGATGTAACTGCGTGATGTCAGTGTATAAAATTGTCCAATTCACAAAATCTAAACCTAATGAAAGGATCAAACAAGACTTCCAATTTTTTTCCCACTAAGTGGATAATGCTACAGAACTCCAAAGGAACCTGTAATATGCGAGAGATGCACTCCAAGAATTTACCCCTAAGAGACAAATCCCGATAACGCCAAGTGAGAATATGTGTGATCTTAGCCCCAACTACTGACCAATTAGAATGATCCATCACCTCAGAATATCTGTGAAACCTATACCCAAAATACAGATTATCATTACCTATCTAAAACCCTCATGAACAGCAACAGTCCTCCCAATCCAACTACTCACTACTCTTATCATAGTTAACCCGACCACCAGAAGCTTTACCATAAACCTCATAGATTTCACGAACGAAAGATAAAAAAGTCGTTTCCCTAGAGTTAACGTAGTATAATCTGCATGTTGAAAAACAATGCTTGCTAAAGAGAAAACAGAACAACCCAAAAAATACTTACAATAATTAAACATATTACGCAATGGTTCAGCATAAACCAGGGTTTGCAGTCGGTACCAGTACTGGTTTATAGTATATCATATGTTGAGAATAATATCTGTTATCACATGTCCCCCCTTCGGAGTTTTGACCAAAGACTTCCTCTTGTATTTCAGTTTCACTTTTCATAGAATTAAAAATACTTGATGAGGTAATTTTAAGTTAATACTTCAGTTGATAAGCGAATCTCACCGTGAAAATCGGCAGTAGCATGAAATATGGGAAACTGGTGGCTCCCACGCTCTGGAAAACAACGTCAATGTGCCTACGAGACTGACTGCACATAAGGTAAGTACGTGCATGATTAACCCTTAGCATGCGGAGAAGTCCCAATGCGCATATCACGACGTTTTAGTGAGTTCCATTCAAAATATAATTAAACTACTTAATTATCATGGTATACAAAGAAAAGGGGTATCAAACCATAGATAGTAAATGAAATTTTAATGTCATATGAGCTTCAAGTTCTTAATTATATAAGAAAATATTTAAAAACAACCTCAATTTCCCCTAATATGAGAATTTGGATGTTTGTTCTTGAGCTCTCTCCTCTTCTGGATTTTTTTGTCCACCCCTAGAAAACTACGAAATGTAACGTAAAATATTCTCTATAATTTAACATAGATATTCTGAGGCTATAGTTTTATATTCTTTAATCTCATGGAGCTAAAGAGCAATCAATGAAAATTCAGAAACCACTTTCCATGCCTGCCTCTGACATGCTCTAATTTACAATTTGTTAATAGATTTTTCTGTGGCCAACTCCACTAAATTTATAACCAATAGGAAACCTAGATCTCAATTGATTCATTGCCATAGTTGTCATACCACGTGGGCTTAGATATAATTGACAACTTAATTTGATGTGGAAAAAATCCAATAAGAACGCATGGGAGGAATAGTTGAATTTCTAACTGCTCAAGTCATATGATTAGAGATGCTCGAGTACTGGTACCGGCAACCTGGTACTGTCAGTATTATTGCAAACCCTGGCACAAACCACACATATAAGAGCACACACACAAAGTGGACACCCCTAATCGATACCCTTCGTGATTATAAAAAAATCCGTAAAAAACATTATACTTTACCACAGTGACAACATAATAACAAATATGGAACGAACATTAAAACTAAAGACCAAAACCAATCCATCGAAACAAGGTAAATGGATATACATACTCAATCCAATCA
This sequence comes from Limulus polyphemus, assembly GCF_000517525.1. Lineage (NCBI taxonomy): Eukaryota > Metazoa > Arthropoda > Merostomata > Xiphosura > Limulidae > Limulus > Limulus polyphemus. The sequence goes on along the minus strand of NW_013742396.1, from coordinate 5,631 downwards.
AAAGCCTTCATTTGATCTCACTTAAGTAACATCCCTCCCCTTCCTTAAACCTTCAGAAAATCTCTCAACAACTTTAGTAAAGTTGGTACTTCCACAACACCCTGACCCGGAACACACCCAGTCTGATCCATTGAAACAATAGACCCTATAACCCGAGAAAGGCGCATCGCCAAGACTCTTACCAAAATTTTATAACCCACATTCAACAGAGTAATAGGACGGCCATTAGAAATCAAACGTCTATCACCACTTTTACGAATAGGCATTATAACACCTTACCATATACTTTGCAATGAACACCCATTACGAAATATCTGATGAATTACTTCCAGAAAATCATCAATAAAAAAAGAGGTAAAAACAAAACAAAAAAAAACTTCAGAAGTAAAACTATCCAAACCAGAATATTTTCCCCCATCCATCCCAGACAAGGTGGATAAAACATCTTTAGCAGTAAAATCAGCCTCACAAAGAAATTTATCGTCATCACTAAGTAACCTATTGACATATGAAAGGACATATTGTAAAGATGAATCATCCACCCCTCGTCTCAATAAAAATCAAAATAATACACATGCAAAAATTGGCTTATCTCATGGTGACTATGCACCAACACCCTGTCTCCATTAAACAAACTCTTGACCTCCAACTTCCATTGACGATGATATTCAGAACGTGAACACTTTTAGGCAAACTGGCGAGAAGAGTGTTTCCTCGCCCGCCGCCAACCAAAAGTCCAAGACAATTGTACAAACGCTCCCTTAAATTTAGTATACCAGCTACAAAAATTAGTACTATATTCCACCCACTTTTTACAACGGGTAATTAAAGTGGTAATAGAGCATACAAACTCATCATCTAACAAAAAACTTGTTATTGAAATGTCAATAACCACAGCGCAAACAACAGAAACTAAAAAAAACCACCTGAAGAAGAGCATGATCACTCTGCGGAAACCATAATTGGGCAAAACCAGAAACAACGTTGTAAATAAGGGGAAATAGGAACTTTATCAATTCGAAACTACCTTAGTTCACCAGAAACATACTGAGGTCTTGTAAACTGCCGCCAGAAACCAAATAAAAGAGGAGAAACAACCATCACCAGTAAAATGAACAAGAAATTTATCAACAGATACATCTGTTATGCCATTAAAATCACCGACAAGAATAATATCAGAATCAATGCGTAGTACAGTTTGTAGATAATCAAAAAATTGCCGAAGGGCGGAAATAATTTTAGGCATATACGGTAAAGACATTAACCAAAACGAAAATATAAACAGCAATTTGAGAGCTATAATTCGTTTACTATAATCATAAAAATAAAATGAAGTAAACTGAGACAAAGATTGATCAACAGGAATAGCTACCCACTTACCCCCCCCCCCCGAAGCATTAGATAAATAAAATGAACCAGAACACCAATGTGGCAAAACAGAAACAAATTCGTCAGTAAAAAAAAAATGTCTTCTGAACACACATTGTAGAATATAGACTCTGTAAATAATCAACAAATGTACACAATTTAGTTACACATCTCAAGTCATTACAATTTAAATGTTGAAATTAAGATGTTCAATACATCGGAAGTGAAACCTTTAGTGTGGTTAAGGTATGTAGATAACACGCTTTTGGCGTGGTGGAATGACGTTGAGACTTTGATGGAATTTGAAAAACATCTCAATTTGATCATTTCTACCATCAGCTCTCATGGATATCTGATTTGCTTATGGACACTAACGTTTTGGTAGACAGTTCCTCACACAGGAAGTGGCAATCTGATATACACTCCACGTAAGGTGAAGGCTCGATCATCTGAACGTCGGTGGGGTTAAAAAAAAGGTTTTGTCTCTTCTTTAGGTGGATTTTTAGTGTTGTGGAAGTATCAACTTTACTAAAGTTGTTGAGGGATTTTCTGAAGGTTCGAGGAAGGAAAGTGGTTTTACTTAAGTCAGATGAAATGAAGGCTTTTGATTGGATTGAGCATGTATATTTATTTACCTTCTTTCGACGAATTGGTTTTGGTCTTGAGTTTTTACATTGCCTTCATATTTGTTATTATGATGTTGTCAATGTGTTGAGATATAGTTTTTTACGGATTTTTTTTTCTAATCACGAAGGGTATCCATTATTGGTGTCCACTGTCTGCACTCTTATATGTGGTTTGTGCTGAACCATTATGTAATATGTTTGCTTATTGTAAGTCAAGCCTTATTTATCAACATGCCAATGTTACAACATATACTCTGGGGATATGGCTTCTCTATCTTCAGTTCCAAACATCTGTGAGATTTATGGTAAGGCTTCTGGTGGTCAGGTTAACTATGACAAGAGCAATGGGTTGTGGATGAGTTGTTGGATTGGGAGGGCTGATGCTGTTCAAGAGGGTTTTAGAATAGGTAATGATAGTCTCTGTATCTTGGATATGGTTTATCATGGAAGTTTTGAGGCAATGGCTTATTGTAATTGGTCAGTAGTGGGGAGGCTAAAATCACACATATTCTCACTTTTTAGCACTATTGGGATTTGTCTCTTCGTGGTAAATCCTTAGTTGTTAATTCTCTTGTGGCGACTTTGATTTGCTTTTTTGGATAGTTGATGTGACAATTTTCATAGGAATATTTTGACATATATTTGGGATGGGGGTATTAATAAAATTCGGTATAGAATCTTAATTTGCTTTTGGTCAGAGGGGGTATTAATTTAAGTGGCTTGCGTAAGTATGCTTTTCATTTGAAATTGTTGCAGAAATGTGATAATCAGGATTATCATGAGGTCTTGGGTTCATTAATAGACTTTTTCTCGGTACTTATGCGAGTCTGGGAGTTGGTTTTTAGGTGTTGAGATGTCTAATTGTTCCTTGATTTTAGCTGTCATTCAATCATTTTTTCAGGAAATATTTCGGGGTTAGATTATTTTGACTGGTAGGTTTATCCTGAATCTTGCTTTTGATTCCCTCGAGATGTTTAATCAGTCTTTGTTTCATAATCCATTACTGACAGATGTTCGAACACGTTTGCTATGTTTTAAGGAGTATGTAAGAGCTCGGGATTTATTATATGAGGTGGTTCCATGGTTTCTATGGAAGAAGACCATTGTTGATTTGTGCAAGGAGGTTAATGTTTCTCTTACTTTGAGCATTGTTATTATTTCCCATTTGGAGATCTTACATTCTGCCCTTCCTGAGGCTTGGAGGGTTTTGCTTCTCTCCAAGTTACCGATGTTTGGCTCTTCCAATGGGGTCTCTTTGTAAGACTTCTGGTGATGGTTCTTTCCATTTTTAGAAATTGTCTATGAAATGCATCTCTCATGGTGGGCCATGTTCTTAAACATAATGAGAAATGTTTATGTGCTTTGGATGGTTTTCTTACAGACATATCTGAGGCTTATACTCAGTTGTAGTGTACTTTTAGTTCCTTTGTTAAATGATCTATGTTTTAGTGCATGGAGGGTCATTTGGTGAAAGGTCAATTTATTCATTGTTATACTACTTTAAAGCATGGTTAAAATAGAAGATGTTTTTAAATTTTTATAGGTTTTCTCAAAAACGTAACTTGGATGGTTTTTATTTCACAGTTGGTAAGTTGGTGGAGGGTGGTTCTTAGGGTTATATCATTGTACCAAGTTTTACTTAAGAGTTTTCTGTGTGAGATGTTTTGTTGGTCCTCATTTTGGTTCTCTTTTTGTTACATTGTTAGGGTTTGTCACGTTTTGTCTTGTGTGTGGAATTTCCTATAATGTTTCCTAATCTGTTTTGAGAGGCTGTTCTGATAGGTTTATTGTTATATGTTTGTATTGGATGTCATCTGTATTATATATGCATGTTTTATATACGTTTTCTATGTCCATATCTCCTCTATAAGGGAGGGTTAATAAAGAAAAAACAAACAAATATATGTAAAATCTTTTTAAGGCAAGTCCATATTTTAATAACTTTTTATTGTGTAATGATTTTAATGTTGTAGTTCCTTTAAGTGTATATTGTTCAAACTCCTGTATGAACCCACCACTTGGGTATGATATCCCAGGAATGTAATTACGTAAAAGCAGGTCCAAGCAAGTGTAAGTTTTATGGAATAACAACTGTGGTATATAACGTAAAAGCAAAATAAGGATTAATACAAGCAATTAGAATTAGGTTGTTAGAAGTCTTAGCCACATTTGTCATCTTCATTGTCAACTCTTCAGAGCCTGGAAGATTTTCTTCAGTCCCGGAGAACTTCTTCCGGAAAATAATACAGGAGACCACCTTTCAGTCCTGGAGAACTGACTTTCAGTCTCTGACATGGGTTTTTTAACTAACTTTTTTTAGTATTATTTCAACCCACTAAATATGACACAGCATCATCCACAAGTAGTCCTCTGCTCCTATTGGATACTTTAGGGGAATTCCCGGGCTAAACCAGAGCCATAACCGAAACTCTGTAATTGGTTATAGATAAGTGGTATTAGCTGGCTGCCTATTCACTTGTACTGCTACACCCATGTGCTATAATTAATATCACTTCAAAGTGCCGATATGATTCACCAAACCAAACTTTTCTGTAGTTTTCTTAGTTGAGGTTGAGGTTGAGGTCAGTAATCCATCAACTTGTCATAAGTACTAGTTCATTCACCTTGTTTCCAGTCAACGTTTCTTACGTAACTATGCTGCTGACCTTGGTTACTAGTTCTCAAACTCGTCTCTCAAGCTTATTTCCTAATACGCGTGTCTTGTTGCTTGTTTCTAGGCAACGCTTCTTACATAACTAGGCTCCTGACTTAGTTTACTAATTCTCGAGCTCATTTAACAAGCTTATTTCATAACACAGGCGTCTTCTTGTCGCCTCTTTTTTATATATATACTTGACTACTTAGTTATACTAAAAACCTTTAAGTTTTATTCTATGTATTTTCAACTAATAAAACCCTGAAGCAATTGTAAAATTTCCTCGAAAATGTTAAAGTTGCTTCACATGTGGCTTTATCTATGGGTATCAATCCAAGATATATTTTATTAATGTATTATTTATTACGATTTAATGTCTTAATAAATTGCAAAAATATTATTTTATAATAATTAATGGTTAATTAATATTCAAGTCAGGAGCTAAGTCGTTTAAGATCAAAGAAAGAGTGTATTATTCGTCATATTCTATATCAATTCCTTGATGTTTAAACTGTTTTCCTGTTCCACTAAATAATGTTCTGTAGCTTTCTGCATACAGCTCAGCATCAAAATCGGGATGTAAAGGTCGAGCAGGAATTTGTTGTCCATCCACATGGATTGCCACAAAACTGATACTGTAATGTTTGAAACATTATGGGTTTTTCTTCAAAGATCCATTAAATGCGTCATTATCAACACGTTCTATAAAAAGAAGTGTAGGTACTTGACCTAAAAATGTGTTATCAATAGATGCTTATATGTTTCCCTGGGGAATTGAAAATGATTTGCATTCTATGTACTTCAAATGATACTCAGCAGTTCCTTCCTGAAAGGTTTTGCATGCGACAGAACGACTGAAGGACTGATTTTTACTTTTCTTGCCATACTACAAAATGCATCTTTATTTCGTATGAAGCATATTGTTGCGTCATCGAGATCACGTGACAATTCTCACGCTCTCTTGTTTCTAGAACTATCCCG
>NW_013742395.1:0-1293 GCF_000517525.1 Limulus polyphemus | reverse complement strand
TAAAATTAAAATTCAACAAAGTCTCTTAATTTTATGGGACGTATCTTCTTCCGTACTGGTCTCCGTCTCGTTGGCTTCTGCTTCATGTGGGGTTCATCTGCTTCATCAGGAAATGTCCTATCGTCGATAACAGTCACATCAGTGGTAGTAACTTCATCAAGGGCTTCACTGTTTTCCTTCTCAAAACCAAGTAGAGTTTCTTCTTTGAAAGTGGCTTTTTCAGGTGACACGTCTTCAGCAGCGTCATTTGTTCCGTTGTTCACTTCATCCCAACTGAAATGTCCTGGACCATGATAACGCCAAAGCCTGTTGGCATGCACCACCTTTGGCTTACCTCGCTGACCACAATTTAACCGGAGAGATGATCCACTATGTCATATGGGCTTTCCCATGGAGATGACAACTTAGGAGACTTTCCTTTGGTCTTCCTGGGATTATACAAAGACACCTTGTCTCCTGGTAAAAAGCTGACTTCAGTAGATCTGTTATCATAAGATAACTTCATTGAATCAGCAGATGTTTTCAAGTTTGAACGCACTTGATGGTGAATATCATCCATCCTTTCCGATAACACTTTCACAAACTATGACACATTTTCAGGCAACTCTTCATGAGGTGGGCATCCTGTTAACAGATCCACTGGCAACCGAAGTTCCTGACCAAACATTAACTTCGCTGGAGTGTATCCAGTGAATTCATGATCTGCTGTCCTATAGGCCATCAACAGTGGAGGGAATAAGACATCCCAGTCATCTTGGCAACTATTACAAAACTTTGCCAATTCCTGTCCCAGTGTCCAATTGTACTTTTCTACCATCCCATCGGACAGAGAGTGAAGTGGAGTTATCCTGGTCTTTCGGATGCCAAACAACTTGCAGCATTCTTGGAACATAGCTGATTTGAAATTACGGCCTTGATCTGAATGCAGTTCGTATGGCATACCAAATCTGAAAAAGAAATCACTAATAGCTGATACTACAGTTGTAGCTTCCTGATTTGGTATTGCATATGCCTCAGGCCACTTGGTTAAATAATCTATCACCACAAAAATGTACTTGTTTCCAGTTTGGGGAAGAGGACCAGTAATGTCAATGGCTACTCTTTCCATTGGTGCGCCAACTTGATATAACTTCATTGGAGCACGTCCCTTATGCTTGGGTCCCCTTTTAGCACAACATGTACTGCATGTCCCGCACCATTCTTCCACATCTTGCCCCATACCCATCCAGTAAAATATATGTCGTAGGTGACTCAATGTTTTCTTAACTCCAAGATGTCCTCCTGTTAAACTAT
>NW_013742394.1:0-1017 GCF_000517525.1 Limulus polyphemus | reverse complement strand
CGTGACTTAAAACCCACAGGTTTTCTGATATTAATTGCAAAGCTATATGTGCAAGGTCTAATCAACTTTTGATATGTCCATGCAGAGCATTAGCGTAGGGTAATTTAGTTTATAAAATAAAAGGTTGAAAATGTAAAACATAATTCTTTTAAATGACTCGTTTTATAACTATAAGTGATATCTCAAGAATTTCAGATATTATTTTTTTAGTTGCTTAGTAAAAATATCGTAACACTGTTCAACACTCATTTTTAAGCAGAGAATGCCTGTAGAGATATTCTACGCTATTGTTTGTACTATTTCTCTGTTTCCTTGTTAAAACTTATTTCATCAGATTCAGAAAAAAATCACCATCCTTAAGCATTGACTTGTTTGTGCTCACCCCGAATGAAATTTAAAAACGTCATAAAAAAACTAACACCAATGCTCAAATTATATATAAGTGCAATATTTTATTTTCTAATTACATGTATATAGCCGGAAAACACATCGAATTTTGACGTCAGTTTGTTTGTTTGTAGCTAAGAACAAAACTACACAAAGGATTATCTGCGCTCTGCTCATCACGGGTATCGAAACCCGGTTTCTAGCGCTGTAAGTCTGCAGACATACCGCTGTGCCACTGGGGGGTATTTTGACGTCAGAATTTAGGAGTTCAGCCAAGACATTAAAGTCAAGTTACATAAAAACAGTATTGTGCATTTTCTGTTTATTTATGTTAATTTACATACAGATTCGAAGGCAATGATTCAAAATGGTAAATACTCGAAAATTTACACTTGGAGTACAATGTATCTAACAGAGGATCAGCGAAAAGTTTATAGACTTGCAACGCTAAAATCTGGAGTTCGAGTCTCTGCGCTGGACATATAACGTATTATGAAGCTTTGTACTAAAAGATTCAAACAAAAATTATGCACGACGAAAAATATATTGCAATCAAAGTGTGGTCTACTAAAGATATCTTTTACAAACGAGACTAAAATAGTAGTGGACACTGGATGACACAGCAGAGAC